>NC_083423.1:61932152-62200897 GCF_020745735.1 Hemiscyllium ocellatum | reverse complement strand
GCCCCTCCCTTTCTCTATCTCGCCTGCCCTCCCATTCTGTCTCTCGTCCCCGTCCCTCTCTCTCTCTCTCCCTCTCGCCCCCTCCCTCTCTCTCGCCCCCTGCCTCTCTCTCTTACCCCCTTCTCTCTCTCTCGTGCCCCCTCTCTCTCGTCCACCTCCCTCTCTCTCTCGCCCCCTCTCTTTGTCTCGCCCCTCCTTCTCTCTCTTGCCTCCTTTCTCTCTCGACCCCGTCCCTCTCTCTCACGCCCCCTCTCATCCCCCTCCCTCTCTCTCTCGTACCCCTACCTCTTTCTCTCGTCCCCTCCCTCTGTCTCATCCCCCTCCTTCTCTCTCTCGACCCCATCTCTTTCGCATCTCTCTCTCTCTCTCTCTCTCTGTCTGTCGCCCTTCTCGCTCTCCATCTCCCTCGGTGTCTCTCTGTTCCAACCTCCCTCTCTTTCCCTCTGACTGAATCTCTCTCCCTCCTGTCCCTCCCTCCCTCTCTCTCTGACATACTCTGTCTCCCTGGTCCTTGCCTCTCCATCTGACCCAGAGACTGGGGATGTTTGGGGGTGAGGCTGCGTGTGGGGGGTGGGGGTGAGATGTGAGAGGTGGGGAAAATGGGGTAGAGATGGAATTGTGGGAGGGAGACTGTGATGGCATGAGAGAGAGAGAGAGGGGGAGAGGGAAGAGCGGAGGCAGGTGGCGAAACCGGGTTTGGAGGGTGTGTGTGTGTGTGTGTGTGTGTGTGTGAGAGAGAGAGAGAGAGAGAGAGAGAGAGAGAGACAGAGAGAGAGGTGGGGATGAGGTGAGGTTTGAGAAAGAGAGTGTGTGCTGAAAGCGAGCGAGAGAGAATTGAGGAGAAAGAGTAGGGGAGAGGTAATGGGGAGGCTGGGTTCAAGTCGGGCGGCAGAGGGAGTTAAACCCAGCTCCTGAGCTCAGGGCGCGGTGCCCTCCCCTTCCCTGAGGACCAGGACTTGGGGCTGAGTCTGTCTCTCTCCAGCTCAGCTTCTCCACCACACAGACACACAACAACATCGGTCACTCTGCTGCTCGGCACGCTTTCATCCACATTTTTATTGGTTACAAATGGAAGTGATGGATACAGTCAGTGGGATGGTGCCTTTTCTCACTGGTCCCTGAGTTGAGAGAAACATTGAAATGTTTCCCGGTAACCCGCTGTGGGATAAGGATGGACAAACCAGCGCTCCCCTCAGTTTGTTACCATAGCGACAGGCTGCTCCATCGCTGAAACACTGAACTGAAATGAGAAAATCCCGGATGGTGTGATTAATGAGGGAATTTGATGGATGGATGGATTTGGGTGAAGGGATATTTCAGCACATTCTTCAGCTGCTGCCTGAACTTAGTCTGGATCACGGTATAAATCGCGGTGTTTGTGCAGCAACTGAGGAGCTGCAGCATGAAGCCCAATTCCTGCACAAAGGGATGGAGATACACAGAGACATACCCAAACCAATACATCCGGAACCATATAGAATACAGCATGAACGTTGACCATAACAGGATGAAATTGGCCGAGATCACAAACAGTAAAATGATTGCTTTTTTTCGGTTTCTCATTTCAGTGTCAGACTGAGCGTCCCCATTGGTGTGAGCGCGGAGTCTCCTGCGGGCTCTGCTGGTCACTAAAATGTGTCTGACGGTGAGAACATTGAGCAGCAAAATCAGGAGAAATGGGACACCCGGGGTTAGAATGTTGTGGAGGAACTCGATTGTGACCCAGACACTGGAGGATACAACACCGTCTGTTACATCACAAAACCAGGGCTGGTTCCCCAGCCAATACCGAGCCTTGAGCATAAAATACCAAAAAACGTTCTTTACACAGCTCAGTACAGTCACTGCTCCCAGAACCACAGCCGCCGTTTTCTCACTGCAATATTTACTTTTCAGCTTCTGGCAACAAATGGCCACAAACCGATCAAAGGTGAAAGTGATGGTGAACCAGACAGAGCAGTCAGTGGCTGCATAAAGCAGGACGGCGTGGATATTACACACGGGGACGGAGTACAGGAAATAAAACTGTTCCTCATAAACAATGGGAATGTGTCTCAGGATCAGGTCGAGGATAATGACCAGGAGATCCGCCGCTGCCATGGCCCCCAGGTAACGTCTGACACATGGAGACAATCCACAATCTTTATAAAGCAGGACGTAGATGGTCACTACGTTAACTGTGAGGAAGGCAAACAAACCCATTATCCATCAGCCTGAAGGCAAAGGGACCCGTTTGATCGGGAACCCAATGAGATTTTGAAATGTGTCCCTGTATTCAGGGATTTATTAAAATAATTGGAGCTGTAATAACAAATGGGAAGGTCGGAATTACTGACAAAAATGTGACATAAACCACAAGAAACCCTCCCTCCCCATACACACAGAGACATATCCATAAGGACAGATGGTTTCTAGAACATTCCCACACACTCGATCACTCGAGAGCAGACGCAGGTCACTCCTTCCTAGTTCCTAATACGGAGGGTGGAAACGTTGCAGTCCTGAAGGATTCTCTCCCAGTTTCCTGAAGACAAATGGAGTTTGGGAATTTCTGTATTTTGGTCTAAATTTTGGTCGATCCTGTGTCGTGAAGAAGTGTACACGCAGGGAAAATGCATTCACCCCTTTTACTGCCTGAGGGGCCTTCGGAACATTGTCTCCTTCTCCCTGGAACGGGATCTCTTCCCTGGGGATCTTATCGTTTGTTCAATGCACTGACGTCCGGCCGTTCACAAACAATGTCAGGGACAGAACATTCCGGGGAATGTCAGTTATAGAATGTTGGGGACAGAGCGTTCCGGGGAATGGCAGTTATAGAATGTCGGGGACAGAACGTTCCGGGGAATGTCAGTTATAGAATGTCAGTGACAGAACGTTCCGGGGAATGGCAGTTATAGAATGTCGGGGACAGAATGTTTCGGGGAATGGCAGTTATCGAATGTCGGAGACAGAACATTCCAGGGAATGTCAGTTATAGAATGTCGGTGACAGAACGTTCCGGGGAACACTTTGACCTGTCCATGACCTTCTCCCCCCATCCACCCCACCCTCCTCTCTGACCTATCACCTCTCCCCCACTTCCGTCTCCCGATCACATTCCCAGCTCCCTTCCCCCCCCACCCCAGCCCCAGCCCCAGCCCAAGCCCCAGCTCCTGCACAGCCCCCTCCCATTTATCTCTCAGCTCCCCAGCCCAGAAGCCTCATTCCTTATGAAGGGTTTATTCCCCTGCTCCTCGGATGCTGTCTGACCTGCTGTGCTTTTCCAGCACCACATTCCCAGTCAGGAAACAATCCAACACCGTTATACTCACAAGATCGGGCCTGATGGGTAATTTAGATTAGATTAGATTACTTACATTGTGGAAACAGGCCCTTCAGCCTAACAAGTCCACACCGACCCGCCGAATAGCAACCACCCAGACTCATTCCCCTACATTTACCCCTTCACCTAACACTACAGGCAATTTAGCATGGCCAGTTCACCTAACCTGCACATCTTTGGACTGTGTGAGGAAACTGGAGCACCCGGAGGAAACCCACGCAGACACGGGAGAACATGCAAACTCCACACAGACAGTCGCCTGAGGCTGGAATTGAACTTGGTTCTCTGGTGCTGTGAAGCAACAGTGCTAACCACTGTGCCACCATGCCACCCAGAACGTTTCATGAAGCCCCATCACCATCCCTGAGTATATCCTGTCTCACCGGCAGGACAGATCCACCAGTGGTGGAGATACCCTGGGATATATTCAGGGAAGGAGTTACCCTGCGATTCCCCAACATTGATTCCAGAACCCAGAAAATCTCATGGTAACAGATCATGGTCAAGGAAATTGCCTGAGGATGGTTATCTCCTGCCTCCCACCCCTTCTCTCGGTGATAACTCAGTTCCCCTCGATGTTGGAAACAAATCAGAGGAAGCACTGAGGGTGAGAAGGGCACAGAGCATCCTCTGTGTGTGGCACTTCAATGACCATCACCAGGAGTGTCCCCACGGGCCTCCCGCTAACTGAGCAGGGAGAGGCTTCATTACACAACAGCCAGACTGGGGGAAACATACTCACCAAACTCCTTGTCCCAGATGGATCTGTCCCTGACAGTATCTGTAGGAGCAGCCAGCACACAGTCCTGGGGAGGGACAGTCTCAGCCTCACATTTGACTTACTCAAGATTAGTGTGTTCCTGGAAAAGCACAGCAGGTCAGGCAGCATCCGAGGAGCAGGAAAATCACCGTTTCGGGCAGCAGACCTTCATCACGAATGAGGCTGAGAGCCTCCGGGATGGAGAGATAAATCATACTCGGCGTACTGCTCACTGTGTGATGTCGCACTCCCTCCTGTGAAGTAGGACATACTTCTAAAGGACCGAGCACATGGAAGCTGGCCATCCATGAGGGACTGTGGGCTAGCAGCAGCTGCAGCATGAATGGCCTTCCCTCCATCATAAAGTCAGAAGTGGGCTATTCACTGATGGTTTCAAAATATTCAGCACCATTCACAAATGCACCGTTACTGAGGCAGCCTGTTCAGCCCATCAGGAGTTTTAAACAGGAACAGAATGAGGCCATTCAGCCATTGGAGGCTGTTACTCAGCGATTGGAGCAGATCTTTTAATCTCTCATACCTGTAACACAGGAAATGGAAGGGAACATTCGGCATTTCAAAGCTGCTGCACAGGAATACGGGGAGCTGTGCAGACCACAGCAGTGCATTGATCTATAACCCCGGACTAGATATCTGTCCAGCACCGGGAGCTGTGCAGACCACAGCACTGCATTGACCTATAACCTCGGACTAGACATCTGTCCAACACAGGGAGCTGTGCAGACCACAGCAGGGCATTGATCCATAACCCCGGACTAGATATCTGTCCAGGACAGGGAGCTGTGCAGACCACAGCAGGCACTAATGTGTAAACCTGGAACAAATATCCATCCAGTATGTGGAGCTGCACGGACTACACCATTGCATTATCTATGAACCTCAACCAGACAGTCTGACCAGCACAGAGACCTGTGCAGTGATCAGCCGTGAATTAATCTGTAACCCAGGAGCAGTTACCCTCCCAGCATGTAGGGCTGTGTACCCCACCCCAGTGCATTGATCTGTAACCCAGGAGCAGTTACCCTCCCAGCATGTAGGACTGTGTACACCACCCCAGTGCATTGCTCAGTAACACTGTGTTGGATCACTGCCCAGTGTGGGAAAAATTGCAGCCCATGCTGGAATTGACAGGACGTACAGCTCCCACCCATTTACATCCCCATATCCCCATTGTGCCATGACAAGGGGGTGCTGTGAGTGTGAACATCACTGCCAGGGAGAGATGGCGGGGGAATCAGTTTAAATATCACCACATGGGAGGGGTTTGTGGTATAGACAGAGAGGGGGAGACTGAGAGACAGTGACATGGAAGGATGTGTTCCCAGGTTTCAGAATGCTGAAATGTAGACACTTCGATAGCATCGTATAACATGAGCCAGTCTTCCCAGGAAAAGTGGGAAAAGGATTTTGGTGTGAGGTGAAATGATGGAGAGTTTTGGATGAGCATTTGTTCTACAGCTTTGTGATTGGGAGAAGTTTCAACAGAATCTATGACTCTCTGGGCTGATTCTAACAATACTTTTCCTCAGTGTTATTTTCATTGAGTGTGACAGAGAGATTATCTGTACCAGGCCAAGCTAGATTCCTGGTGCTATCTTATCAAACACAACTCACTGACTACACGCCCCCATCACCACGGTGTCCCTCTCATTCAATACCAGACCGATTCTTCCTCCCATCATGGCTGGAGGGACTCACAGTCGCCCAGGTACCCCTGGATATTCCGTGACCCCTGGCACTGGTGCCATCTTTGAATGGCGAATGGGCACACAGTTGAGCTTTCTCAGCCCTGTACAGTTTACCTCGAGCATGGCAGATAAAGGGCCATTACACTACGGTTTGTCGACAGGGGCACGGAGGTCCTAGTGGATGGGCTAGTACAGAGGGGGACCATTCTCTTCCCAGAGAGAGCCACACCACCAGACCCATCGAGCGTGGTCTGAGCTCCCCACCCAGCTCAGTGCAGTATCTGCGGTCTGAAGAAATGTCCAGCTCTGTCAGGGTAAGGGTCGCTGTATTCTCTCTGCTTCCTCACACTCACGGTGTATCTATTATAGCACCTACCCCTGAACAAAGCTCCTGCTCATTTCCACGCAGCGCGCTCTGTTCCTGCAGCCCCTTTATAATGGCACAGCCTGTTTTAAACTGTCTTTCTTTATCTTTCATACCGAAGTGCATCACCTCACATTGCTCTGCACTGATCCCCATCTGTCATAAACCTGAACACGACACCAGCGTGTCACTGTCCTGTTAGAGTTCCACACTGTCCCCCATAGACTTTACAATTCAAGCAGGTTTGGTTCCATTTACAAACATTGAGATTGTCATAGTGTCACAGTCCCCATGAAACAACTGAAATCCTGCCCCACACACAGGAGTGTGAGAAAGTGAAATACTGATATATTCCACGGACAGAGTCAAATAATGACATACTGTCAATGGAGCAACAAAAATCCTGACATATACGAGACAGAGTGGATAAAATATTGACAAACCACAGAGCAAGAGAAATCCGGATAGGTTCCACTTATCTATATTCACCAGGGTATAATGGGGTGAAGTTGAAAGTATGTACTGTACCTTTAAGAGAGAGTGAATGCTGCTCTGAACTGAGAGCTCAAAAATACCTGTGTTATGAGAGGATGGCAGACCCAGAAACAGTATATTGCTGTAGAGCTGGAGTCAGGTTATAAGCAGTTAAGAGATAGAGGGTCTTTCAGTTCACTTTCAGTGTTAAAAAATAAACTGTTGTTTTTATTTAAACAGTAGAATTTGGGAGCTCTCTGTCACTCATATTTTAACAGTTTACGAGACGAACTGAGCATTTAATCATGTTTAGTTTAAATTACCAGATGGGATCTATGCCGTGTCCTAACAATTGCTGTGTGTGTATCTGTGTGTCTCTGTGTGGGGCAAGTCTGGCAGTCTCTGTGGTGGTGAAAGTGATGCAATGCCACCCTCTGCTGGCATCCACACGCCACTGCACCGGCATTGGCAGAGGGTGAAAACCAACAGGGATTCATTCAGAGAGGGGGAGGGAGAGGGCAGCTGCTCACAGCACCATCCAAACTGATGTCTTATCCATGTACTGATCTAAATATCCTTTAAACGTTGTAACTGCCCCGGCTTTCACCACTTGCTCTGCAAGTTCATTCCACACACAAATCAGCTCCTGTCTAAAAAAGTTACCTCTCACGACTTTTGTAAATTTTCTTTTCCTCGCATCTTAAAATATCCCTCAGTTTTGAATCCCCAACTCTAGGGAAAAGACATCAGCCCTTCAGCTTATCTGTACCCCTCATTATTTTATAAACCTGTGCAAAGTTACCCCTCCTTCTCATACTCTCCAGTGAAAAATGTCCCAGCCTACCCAACCTCTCCTTATAGCTCAATCCCTCCATTTCCAGCAACATCCAGGTTAAACTCTTCTGAACCCTCTCCAGCTTAATAATATCAAGGTCAATAATATCAAAGTGAATAGTAAAGGTATTTTCTAAGGGTAGTGGAGACCGAAACTAGAGGACATAGTTGTAAGGTGAGAGGGAAAACATTTTTAAGTGACCTAAGGGGCAGCTTTTTCACCCAGAGGGTGGTGTACCTATGGAATGAGTGGGCAGGATGTCCAGACTGGACACAGTATTCCAGAAGAGGTCTCACCAATGTCCTGTACAATCTCAACATGACGTCCCAAATCCGATACTCAAAGGTCTGACCATTGAAGACACGTGTGTTAAACACCTTCTTAACCACACTATCTATATGAGATGCAACTTTTAAAGGATTATACCTGATGGCCGAGGTCTCTGTTCTACAACACTGCCAAAGGCCCTACGTTTAATTGTATAAGTCCTACTCTTGTTGGATTTACCAAATCCAATACCTCACATTAATCCAAACTAAACTCCATCTGCCACGCCTCGGCCAGTGAGTGATATTACCACCTCCTCACCTTCCCCGTTTAATTTTAAAATGCCCATCCCTCTCCAGGAGGCCTGCACACTCCGGCCTTGATTTTCGCAAAGACCCTGAGCTTGGTTTGCCTTGTGTGGTTAGGGGGAGGAGGGACGGATTGCAGACACAGTCAGTGGGGAGGAGAGGCTGGACAGTAATCAGCGGCCTGGTATCATTTCATGGTTTTAGGCCGAGGGCAGACACATGTGAGAGTTGGTTAATATTGATCGGTGTTTTGGGACCAGAAATTATGGTCTTTCTCCGTGTCTGGTGTTCAGTAATAAATATCTATCTGAGACCCTTCATTGGGCAGAGTATGTCTGCAGGATTTCTTTCCCTAATATTGCAGACTACAGATAATAGCGATTAAAGATGTTCATAGTTAATTTCGATCTTGCACTTGTTTAACAATACAAAATGTTTTGTGTAGTTCAGTAATGGTAACCTGATTATAATAAATCCACACCGAGCTGAACGCTGCTCCTTATAATGTGACCCAAAATCTGGGTATAGTAGTGTAGTGGGTAGTGTCCCTGTCTCTGAGCCATGGCCCTGCGTTTGATTCCAATTCCTGAAATTGTTTGGTAGTGTTCCTTGCTCTGGACCAGAAGGTTTGGATTCGTGTCCTGCCTGTTGCAGAGGTATGTCTCAGCATGTCATAATAGGCTGATGGACAAACACACAGGAGAACAATGTTACAGCTTTATGGGTATTGCTGAGTGGTACTCGTGTCCCTACCTCCGGGCACAAAGGTCTAGGTGTACATCCCACAGAAGTGTCTCCTAATATATCTGAACAAACTGATTAAACTGGTTTTAGAATTGTGACTTGATGGAGAAAGAACAGGTGTCGGTGTTGAATTTCAGCATTTAGGCCCGGGATTATTGAAAGTACAGCTATTCTTGTTGATGGAAGTCACATTTCGCAGCAGGAAAGGTTTATAAAATCAGAATCGTCATTGACAGGGTTGGAAGTCAAGGTTTTTCCCCATGTTAGGGAAATCCAAAAGTAGAGGACATTGGTGGAAAGTGAGAGGGGAAAGGTTTTGAAGAGGCCTAAGGGGCACCTTTTCACACAGACGGTGGTGTGCATATGGACTGAGCTGCCAGAGGAAGTGGTAGAGGCTGGTACAACTACATCATGTAAAAGGCATCTGGATGCTGACAGACCTGCCGAGCTCTTCCAGCAATTTCTGTATTTGTTAAAAGAAAACATTCATTTAAACACAGGTATCAGTGTTAGCTGTCTGGATACAGAATTGGCTGGCCAGCAGAAGACAGCGAGTGGTAGTGGAAGGAAAATATTCTGCCTGGAAGTCAGTGGTGAGTGGTGTTCCACAGAACTCTGTCCTTGGGCCTCTACTCTTTGTAATTTTTGTTTTTGACTTGGATGAGGGGATTAAAGGATGGGTCATCACGTTTGCAGATGACACAAAGATTGGAGGCGTCGTTGACAGTATAGAGGGCTGTTGTAGGCTGCAGCGGGACATTGACAGGATGCAGAGATGGACTGAGAAGAGGCAGATGGAGTTCAACCTGGATAAATGCGATGTGATGCATTTTGAATGTCAAATTTGAAAGCTGAGTACACGATTAAGGGTAGGATTCTTGGAAGTGTGGAGGAACAGCGGGATCTTGGTGTGCAGGTACATAGATCCCTTAAAATGGCCACCCAAGTGAACAGGGTTGTTAAGAAAGCATCTGGTGTTTTGGCTTTCATTAACAGGGGTATTGAGTTTAAGAGTCGTGATATCTTGTTGCAGCTCTATAAAACTTTGGTTAGACCGCACTTGGAATACTGCGTCCAGTTCTGATCACCCTATTATAAGAAAGATGTGGATGCTTTGGAGAGGGTTCAGAGGAGGTTTACCAGGATGCTGCCTGGACTGGAGGGCTTATCTTTTGAGGAAAGGTTGACTGATCTGGGACTTTTTTCATTGGAGAAAAGGAGGAGGAGAGGGGACCTAATTGAGGTATTCAAGATTATCAGAGGCATAGATAGAGTTGATAGCCAGAGACTATTTCTCAGGGCAGAAATGACTTACACGAGGGGTCATAGTTTTAAGCTGGTTGGAGGAAAGAATAGAGGGGATGTCAGAGGCGCGTTCTTTACACAGAGTGTTGTGAGAGCATGGAATGCGTTGCCAGCAGCAGTTGTGGAAGCAAGGTCATTGGGGACATTTAAGAGACTGCTGCATATGTATATGGTCACAGAAATTTGAGGGTGCATACATGCGGATCAATGGTTGGCACAACATCATGTGCTGAAGGGCCTGTTCTGTGCTGGACTGTTCTACGTTCTATGTTCTATGTATTCTGAATACATTAAACATTTTATTTTTTTAATGACGCAGGGACAAGTAAACATATCTTCAAATCGACCGACACCGTTTTCTGCTCAGGGTATGGCTCTGTGTATGACAGCAGCAATGATGCACCGACATGGAACAGGGAATGTGATGGAGACATCGTTTGGACAATGTACAAGGAAACCTCACATGGTCCAGTTTGGGAGAGGATGACATTATTGTGTGATTCAACTCAGAGAGGGAGAAAATGTCATCTGCCCGAGAAGAAACGGCCCATTGCACTCTCTCTCCTTCATTATTCCTCATCACAGTAACGTGTATGAGCTAAAACAAAGCCCTACTATTATTGTTACCATTCTTATTTTTGTAGAATCCCAACAGTGTGGAAACAAGCCCTTCTGCCCAAAAAGTCCATACTAACCCTCCAATCAGTAACCTTCCCATGCCCTTACAGTTACCACTGACTGGTGCACCTAAAGTAGAAATCGCTGAGCACTATGGACTATTTGATGAATCCACTTGAATTATACAGCTTTGGGCTGTGGGAGGAAACAGGAGCACCCATCAGAAGCTCACACAGACAAGGGGGGAAGATGCAAACTCCACGCAGATAGTCGCCTGAGGCTGGAATTTAACTCATGCCTCTGATGCTGTGATGGAACAGTGCGGACTACTGAGCCACTGTGCTAACCCGGAACCTACTGACTGCCTAATGCAAAGGGAATTCAGTCAAATCCAACTCTCCCAGTATAAAATCCCATTGCTCGCAGCTGTGTGAGTACAATATCTTCAGAAGCAGAATAACATTTTGGACAATCTCGCAATTTTTCCTTTTGTCATGAGTTAGACTAATATTTGGACAATGTTCCTTCAATGTGAAATTGGTGTGTGTGTGTGTGTGTGTGTGTGTGTGTGTGTGTGTGTGTGTGTGTGTGTGTGTGTGTGTGTGTGTGTGTGTGTGTGTGTGTGTGTGTGTGTGTTTTTGTGTGTTTTTGTGTGTGTGTTTTTGTGTGTGTCAGTGTTTTCAGAAAGGGAAATATTCATTATATATTTGCAATACCCAAACACTTTGCCATTCATCTTTCCATCATAGTTAGAGTAACATTGCTCTGGATCATAAACGTGCTATTTCAGCAGATTAAGGAAACCAGCCTGACTTGTTCCTAAAACTGACCCTGACCCAGTCTGAGACCCATATCACCGACCTGGTTACATTTAACATTTGTTATGAGCAGTGGAGGAGTGGGACTAGAAAGGAAACAGTGATCCAAAAAGCTGGGGAACTATAGACCGGTGAGCCTGATGTTGGTGATGGGTAAGTTGTTGGAGGAGATTCTGAGGAATAGCATTTACATCCATTTGGGAAGGTAAGGGCTGATCAGGGTAGACAACATGGCTTTCTGCTTGGGAAATCATGTCTCATAAATTTGGTTGAGGTTTATGAAGAGGTGACAAAGAAGATTGATGAAGGCAGTTTGGTAGACATTGTCAATATGGACCTCATCAAGGTGTTCATGACATTCTGATTGGTAGGCAGATTAGTAAGGTTCGGTTACATGGGAAACAGAGGAAGCTAATCACAATTGGCTTGAAGTAAGAGGGGTATTTTTCAGACTGGAGGCTTGTGAGTAGCAGTGCGCTGTAAGAATCAGGACTGAGTTCACTGCATTTCATCATTTATGTAAAGGATTTAGATGTGGATATTGAGGCCATAGTTAGTAAGTTTACAGACAACATCAGAAATGTGGTGTAGTAGATTATCTCAGAGTACAACAAGACCGCAAATAGATGAGACAAAGGGGCAAGGACGGACAGATGAAGTTTAATTTAGATAAATATGAGGTTACCCATTTTGGGAAGGCAAATCAGGGCAGAAATTATACACTTAATGGTAAGGGCCTGGTGAGTGTTGTGAAACAAATGGACATAGGATATTCTGAACAGTCACGCTCTGCTCCCCAGGGTAGGGGAGACCAGAACAGGAGAGCATAGGTTGGAGGGGAGAGGGCGAATGATTTAGAAGGGACCTGAAGATAAATGTTTCACACAGAGAGTGGTGTGTGTACATAAAGTGCTTTCAGAGGAAGTGCTGAAGGCGGTTACAATCGCACATTTAAAAAGTATCTGAAAGAGGAGGAATATTGGCCAAATGCTGGCAAATGGGACTGGATCAGATTTGATATCTGATCGGAGTGAACAGATTGGACTAATGGGCCTGTTTCTGTTCTGTATGACTCTCTGATTCTATAAGAGGGATGATGAAAAATTCTGAAAGTACCGTTCAAATCCGAATCCTCTTCACTGGAAGTTTATCGTGCCTCTATGTTCACATTGATTGAAAGTTGCGTTAGTGAAATATTTGACAGAGAACCGAGTCATGGATAATGGGACGCAGACAGGAAAGTGGGGCTGAGACCACAACCTGATCAGCCACAATCTTGGTGCCTGGTGGCGAAGGTTCAACGTATCTAATGACTCACTCCTGTCACTCAATCCCGTGGTCCTGTGTTCCATTCAGACCATTAAACCTGTTAGGCAGGAGAATTTAGAGGCTACTTACTTCTATAACCTGGTGCACAGAAACACAGGAGATCATTCAGCCCTTCAAGACTGTCCCATACCCGTTGAAGTGATTTGGGAAATGTAATTGTAAAACCCAGGCTGGGTATGAAAGAGGCCCCTCATCTCTCTTTACAGAACTTCCCCTCTCTGAAACGTACGCTCAATTAGTTGATCATATTATAGATCCAAATTCATTATGAATACAGCTCCCATACCTCACCCAGTGATGGCTCACAAAATCCTCTGGTCTCCCTGACGGCAACATTCAATAACAGAACATTCATGAAAATAATACCCACTAACTTTCCAATAACAGAATGTGAGAACATCAGACACAGGGGCAGGTCGTTCACTCTCCAAACCTGCCTTGTCCTCCACTAAGATCATGGCTGATCTGCTCTTGGTCACAAATCCTCTTTCATACCCAATTCTTCATCGCTCTCAACTCTCTGACAGGACACAAGGGGTCAGGTAGAAATGACTGGCCCTGATATCAAGGCTTCTGTTGACTTCTGTTGACATCAAGGAGCTTAACAAATCTGAACTTAATGGGAATCAGAGAAAACTCTCCAGTGTTTGGATTCAAACATGGCACAAAGGAAGGTGTTCATCATCTCAGTCCTGGGTCACTTCTGTGGGAGATCCTCAGGGTAGCTTCCTCTTCACAAACATCTTCAGCTGCTTCATCAATGTCTCCCCACTTCCACCCACCCCACCATAAGATCCGAAGTGGGGATGGTCACTGAGAATACCACAATGTTCAGAATAATTTGATGCCCCCGTCAGCTTCTGAACAGGACTGTGTCCATGTGCAGCAAGACATGGACTCCATTGAGGCTTGTGCTTTTAAAGAGTCCGTAACATTCATATAAAGGACTGTCTGACACTGCACATTGCCACAGTAAAATAAGAGTCCATTCCGCACCTCACACTGGTTTCACAGGAATATGAGGAAGTCATTCAGCCCATTGACACTATTGGAGAAGAACAGGGACAGCCCATTCAGTGCCTCCAACATATTACTCAGGAGGAGAACGATTCTAGTGTGATGGGCCACACCAGAGCCCCTCGACAATATTTGAAGGCGGTAGCCGAGACTCTAATGTTTTCTTATTTTAAAGAAAATGTAAAGTGTCTGTTCCAGATGCAATGTGACTGGTCAAACAACTCGGTATGACGCATAACACCATTTACTTAATCACGATAGATTAAAACAAAAACAAAAAAAAGATGGAATTTAGAATAACGTAATTATATTGGACAAGTTAACAGAATAATAGATCTCGGAACCAATACTAATGAACTGTTCCAATACTGAAAAATCACATGAACACAGCCCTTGGAAAAAAGGAATATTCAGACACTGAATGACACAAATATTTCTACAATTTAGGATTTAAAAACAGCACCAAGAGAAAATCCATAGAGAGTAGCTGCCAGGAGACATTCACTAAAACTTTCAACTCGGTGGAGACCCCAATAATTTCTGATGTTACTGAGAAACCACAATGTAGAAATCCCAATCTGTGAGAGCTGACCACACCCATTCCATCTGCATTAAAATAAACCCAAGACCTCACTAGTTGTTTATTCAAGTGGTCCTAACTAGCCAGCTTGGTAACGGTCATTCAATCTCTCTCTTAAAATAAACCAGAACAAAATAACCTCTTAAAGCTACAGCATCATCACACTAGTCAGCATATCGAGCTGCCATACAGGAACCAGGGGTAACCAGTCAGGCCCTTGGCCCTGTCCAATCGGACGGGAAGAAGCCAGTCAGTCCCTTGAGTCACTTACACAGGAACAGTAGGAGGCCATTCCCACCTCAATGCACTTACACAGGGGCAGAATGAGGTAATTGATGCTGATTCCTGATGAACGGCTTATGCTCGAAATGTCGATTCTCCTGCTGTGCTTTTCCAGCAAACCACCGTCTACTCTGATCTTCAGCATCAACAGTCCTCACTGTCTCCTAACTGATGCTCTAACATGATGACCAAGTGGAGCAGAGGCTGCACAGACAGACGGCTCCACGTTGTTCCTCGTAGCTCCGTCTGTCATGATACACATGTGGGACTTTAATGCGGTTTTCTAGTGGTGAGGAGGGAAGCCATATGTCTTGTGTGAAGTCACAAGAAGGTACCTTCCATCTCCGAGAAGTCAGCCTGGTGTTCTCTATGCGGGTGTGGAAGCTGGTGGGAATGGCTACCTGTTTCAGATAGAAGGGATTGTGGCTGTTGTTGGGGATTGTGAGTAACCTGACGTTCAGTACGGGTTCACACGCCGACTGCACAATAACGTGGGGAGAGTTAATTTAGGCATATAAACTATCAGGAAGGCTATGTTAGACCGATGGATGGACTCTAAAAGTTCAAATAATGCTGATCTTGTTCATGTTGACCTTGTCTAGTGCACGTCCTGTTCAGTGTAACCTGTATGCCTTACTCTTTCCAAGTCTATTTCCACCCTACAATCTGTCTGGCCATGCTTACTATGATCTGCCTCCACTGCTCATAAATAAAGTGTTTCCCTGTACTGAGGTTCACGTGACAATAGATCAAACCAATAACTCCTTAGTAAAGTATGGAATTTCTGTTTTGGAAATAAGAGGCTGCTGCCACTCCTCATGTTTCAGCATCACCATTGTTTCGTCTCTCACACGCTACAGGTTAAACACTCAGCTTCTTCACTCTATCCTCATGTTACCATCATCCGTGTCTGTGTTACGGGAACCATTCCTTACAAAGGACATCAAATCTGTACAGAATGCCCCAAATGCGCTCTCAGCAAGGTTCTACAACAGCCGAAAGATGGCTTTACTTATGTACTCGAATTATCTTACAATGAAGGACAGCATGCCATTGACTGCACACATTACTTACACAGGGTTTGATTCGGAGCACTCAGCATAGACTTGTGTTTGGGAGATCATGCTTCCCAAATTTCTAAGAGTCCTTTGATGAGGTTTGATAAGTTTCCACATGGCAGACTGCTCAGGAAGGTTACAACACGTAGAATGCGTGGGAACTGTCCAATTGGATACACAGTTGGCTTGATGGTAGGAAGCAGAGGGTTTCATGGAAGCATACTTATCAGACAGGAGGCTGGGTCCATTGCTGTTTGTTATCTATGATTTGGTTGAGAATGTACAAGGCATGATTAATAAGTTTGCAGATGACACTAAAGTAAGTGGGAGCATTATCAGTGAGGAAGGTTATCAGAAATTGCAGCAGGACCTTAATCAGTTGGGGAAATGGGCCGAGAAATGGAATTTAATATAGAAGCGTGAGGTATTGCATTTTGGAAATTCAAATCAAGGTAGGAGTTTCGTGGTGAATGGGAGGGCCTTAAGGGGTGCAGGGGGCAGAGAGACATTGGTGCTCAGGTGCACGGTTCCCTGAGAGTGGAGTCACAGGTAGACAGGGCAGTGAAGAAGGCATTTGGCACAATGGCCTTCATCAGGCAGGATATTGAGTATAGAAGATGGGAATTTATGTTGCAGTTATACAGGACTTTGGTAAGGCCGCACTTGGAGTATTGTGTTCAGGTTTTGTCACTTTGTTTAAGGGAGGAGTTTATTAAATTAGAAAGAGTACAGAAGAAATTTACAAGGATGTTGCCAGGACCCAATGATCTGAGTTATAGGGAGAGGTTGGACATGATAGGACATTTTCTTTAGCGTGTAGGAGACTGGGGGAATTGTTATAGAGCTGTATAAAATCACGAGGGGTATGGATAGGGTTAATGCTCTCAGTCTTTTTCCAAGGTGTAGAGAATCAAGGACGAGAGAGGATCACTTTAACGTTAGAAGGAAAGGAATAAAAGGGAACCTGACGGGCCACTTCTTTCCACAGAGGCTGGTACGTGGATGAGCTGCTAGCAGATGTAGTTGAGGGGGGTAAATTAACAACATTTCAAATGCATTTGGATAAATATTTGGATAGGAAAGGACTGGATGGATATGGGCCAACTGCAGGGAAATGGGGTGAGCGTGGATGGATATTTACAAGGTGGAGTCGAACCCCTCTGTTAATTAAAACCAAACACCCAGAAAAGCTCACCTCACCTCGTAATCTGTTAAAATATGAGTGACACAGACCTCCTTTTAAACTAACAAGTTAGTTCTTAACCTTAATAGTGAACACTAAACAACAACTATTCACAAATACAAGTCCCTCTTTTCTTAGCTACTTACTATCTGACTCGAACTCTGTAAAAATATGTTGTTCCAACAACCCACATGTTAAACATTACAATCTCAAGACCATACAGTCTCTATCTTCCCCGCTGTCTTCACTCTTTCAGCTGCATCTCCCTGGGTGATTTTTTTTTGTTGCAAATAGGTTTGCATGAACATGTGTCTTTGAGAGAGAGTGTTTGAGATGGCCAGTTAGCACTCCTGCTCTACAGCAGTTGCTCTACTGTTGGATGGCAGCAGCTGTCCCTCCAGTGTTCAACATGCTGGGTTCATATACTCTCCATGATACAATAATTCTCATAATGTGATTGCTGTCCAGGTGTCCAAACAATAATATTCACATTCTGTTGGCATCTGGTATCCTGAGCGTTATTTAAACTCTTTCGTTACATTTGAATGGCTGCCAAAACAGCAACCAAAACTCAGGAATCCATTTCTCAGCTAATGGTGACATGTGGAACAGTGTGATTTTCAGCTGGCATCTGTGGCTTTAATTTCTATTCAGCAAAACCCGATCTGTCTTTAAGTGTCCATACATGTTTTTGTCTTCATAACATCTCCCCGCTTCAGAAAATAAAATGAACTAGCAGCATGAAAAGATGGCAACATTTGTTTTCCTCTAATTCTTAATCCCAATTTTATGAAATACCAAAGTGTTAATCTCAGTTATATCATTCATATTAATTCTGCACACCAATGCAACACTGGAATAAGTCAAATCTTATCTACACTTTTTCCTTTAAATCCACGAAAACACATCTGCTATCAGATTATAGGAGCCACAGCATGTACATTTTGTAAGTTTAAAGTCGGTAAGGTAAGACTCCAATTAAATAGTCTCATATTCTGGTCTTTAAATATTCCAAAAAATGCGAGAGATTTGTCGTTGTCCACAACTATCTCCGACAATTTGTTTGTCATATACACATTAAAATATTGTCAGGCCAGTGTGGAACTTAATCATTCTTTTTCAATAAGTAACCTAGCAGGGTCTCCATTTTAATTTTATGATTTTATCTTTAAGTTAATAACGTTCAATAATATATTCTGATTCATTTTCTGTGTGTGTGCATGTGTATGTGAGTGTATATATCTCTGTTGTACGTCCATTTGCCTTTCAGGACGGAACACCTCTGCCTGTTCAGGTTTTTCCTGCACCGTTACATCAAACAGGGTGTCAGTTCACTGAGCATCAACTCCTTTGTCTTTTTTGTTCCTTTTTCCTTCCTGCTGTAACTTATGACAGTGGGATCTTGTTAGTGGAAAAAAAAATCCTGGATAATTTTCTGTTAACTCACCAATTCCCTCATCTTCCTTTGGCTTCTCCACCACAAGGGGTGCCTCTCCCACCTTGCCTCCTGCTAAATCATTCCCAAGAACAAACTGTATTCCTAGAATAGACACTCTGTTACTCACTGTCACTGTTACTTCCCCAATTTTGATTTGGCACTCCAACCTGATGTTACACAAGGGAATGCTTAATTTCTGTCCCCATTCCACAAGTTATCACGCTCTTGATTATCATGTCAGAAAGTGTGAAAAAAACTTTCATCTCGTACTATTAGAGGGTGAGAGAAAGTGAGGGTGGCAGATGCTGGAGATCAGAGTTGAAAAGTGTGGGGCTGGAAAAGCACAGCATGTCGGTAGCATCCAAGGGGCAGGAGCATTGACGTTTCAGGCATACGTCCTTCATCAGGAAAGTGGGGCGTAAGGGAGGGGGAAGGAGGTTGAGGAATAAATGGGTGAGGAGTGGAGCTGGGTGAAAGGGAGCTTGAAAGGCGATTGGTAGATGCAGGTGGGGTGTGATGGTGATATGACGGAGAGGGGAGTGATAGGACACCTATCGGTGGTAGGACAGCTGGAACCCTCAAAATGTACAGCATCAACGTTGACTTCATCAAATTCCAAATCTCCTATCCACCAACCTCTCCCAGATCCAACTGGTCAACCTAGCACCGCCCTCTTGAACTGCCCTAACAGGACATCTTCCTTTCCACCTATCGACTCCACCCTCCCCTCCGACATATCACTATCACTCCTACTTACATCATCTCATTGCCTTCCCAGTGACCCTCCCACCAGCCCAGCTAGTACTCTCGTATTTATCTTTCAGCCCCCTTGTCCCCCCACCACGTTCCAATCGATGGATTTCTGCCTGATATTCGATTGTCCTGCTGTTCGGACGCTGCCTGATCTGTTGTGCTTTTCCGGCGCCTCACTTCCCAACTAATAGAGAGTGAGCAGATCCCTTATCTGACAAAATTATCATTTCTTATCCTTCTCCCCCTGTTCTTTCTGAGTAAACTTTATCTACACAGCTGAATTATTTAGAGAGATCAGGTCCTGCCTCCATACCCAGCCCTTGCCTGGGCTGTGCAATGTCCTGCAGCTCCTCGGCTGCACTTGGTGTCTCCTTTACAGGTTTCACTAATGCCACTGGCTTAGCCTCTTCTACCGCATCTTTCCCCAAAGTGTCTTCCTTTAACGCCCAGCACGGTGTGTGCCAGCTAACTGCAGTGAAAACAACTTTTTCCCTGTGCCCTTCTTAAACCATCGGTACTGTAATTCTATGTGTTCCACTCCTTTACAGTGAGAGCACCTGAGGCCTTTCACCACCTTTCAACCCCCTTGGGCTTCTTTCTTCACATGTGGTAAACTATTGTGAGCTACTGTTCGCTTTGTGATCTTACCTTCTCCCAATTTCTATCCCCCTCAGGATGAAATTCCTGCCAGAAGGTAAATTTCATCACATGCCACAATGCATATTTACCTGCCATTTCTGCCGCACTTTTCACTTCTTGAACTTTCTATTCATTCACATGAAGTTTTCCTATCTCTGGAAAGAGTCTTTTAACTTCTCCAGCAGATTAATCTTCCTTCAAGCCTCACAGGTCTTATCCATTTTTAAGGCCATAACCCACCTATCAAAATGACTGTGGTTAATTCTTTCAAACTCAATATAAGTCTGACCTGGTTCCGTCTCTATTTTTCCGAATTTCTGTCTATATGATTCTAGTACCAATTCATAACGAATCAAAAAAGCCAATTTGACATCTTGATAATGTCTTGATCCCTCGTCTGACAGCGCTGCACATACCTCACTAGCTGTGCCCACCAGCTTAGTCTGAACTAGCATTACCCACAAGTTCACTGGACATGTCATCTGCCGTGTCATTTTTTCAAATGAAATAAAAAAAAGGTTTTGACATTTTTCTCACCGAAATATGACAAGTTACTAACCTAGTTGAATACATCCCTACGTTCTCCCTTCATCTCCATCCTGTTAATTTAACTTTCTTACCTAATTCCCAACTTCTGAATTTCAATTCCCCTCTCTCTTTCTTTCTCTTCTCTTTCCCTTTTTTCTCTCTCTTTTTCAGCCCCTTTACTTATCTTCTAACTCCAGTTGCCACATTTGCAATTTAAGTTTTTATAACTCTACTGCTGTTGCCTATTTCTCTGATACATCAAAGTGCTTGACCAACTCCATTACAATTTCAGCTTCCCTTTTCTCCCTGGTTAAACCCAATTCCAACCTATTTGCTAATTCTAAAAAATGTCCTCCTTCTGTCTTTCTAAACTTCCTTGGAAAATTTGGGAACCTCTTCAGTAATGTTAAAAGCCATTTCCCTCACTTTTCATTTAACCAACCACAAGTAACAAAATTAAACGAATTTTCCCAATGGTTTCAGTTGAAGCTCAAAGTCACTAATTGCAATGAGTTAGAATTTGCTGTGATCTGTTGTATCACAGATCTGTTCAAGTCTGTCCAAATGCCATATGGCAAGGCCCCAAACTGTTACAACATCAATGTCAAACCCCTCTGTTAATTAAAACCACATACCCAGAAAAGCTCACCTCACATCATAATCTGTCAAAACGTGAGCGACAGAGACCTCCTAAATTCCACTAATAAACAAAAAAAACAATTCATATGTATGCAAATTAGCTCACTGAGCTTGAAGGTATGTTTTCAGAAGTTTCGTCACCATGACTATGTTTCTTAAATTGGGTGATGTCATTTCCGGTTATTTTAACAATAGAATGTAGACAGAATCTAATTTGATGAGTTTATTGATGGACTTCTGCTTAGAATACCATTCCTCTAAGAAGGTCCTTCGTGTCTTAGTATGTGTGGTGCTTTGCCCCAGTCAAAGGGGTGCCCTTCTTTGTCTGTATGTATGCAACATAGTGATAGTGCGGCATGTCTTTCGGTGACTACTTGGTGTTCATGTATCCTCGTAACACGACAACAGGGCAGTTTCAATGGTGGAAAAAAGATTGTATATATACTGTTTAATCGATGTGTGTGTGTGCAGATAAGTCACAAATGATGTATAAAATTGATAAAATATTAAAACATTATTTGATCCTCTCAACGTTTCCTCTTTTTCTGGGATTCCCAACTCTAATTTCTCATTCTTACCAGGATATGTGCTCCAAAATCTTGTTTCTGGTGTCCCAACTTATTTCAATATGTTGGCCTGCTGGGTTCTTTCCAAAGCTAGTGTCAGTCACATTATTGGAGATAAATATTCTGGCATCAGACTCAGCATTTGAATATATTACTCTGTTGTACGTGCACTGTACAAAGGACCACAGCACACAGGCATTGCCAAAATATTCGGGGATGTTCATCTACTTCTTTCGCGAATGTGGTTTTCTCATTTTCCATATCCCCATATCTATATACACTCTCTCTCTCTCGTTCTGCCTTTGTAGCTGGTTTAAAATTCCACCAATTATTCTTCGTGTCCCATCTCTCAAAGCTCCTTCTTTTAGTTTACATCTCTTCAAGATGTAATGTAATTATAATTGAGCAATGTAACTACAAAGACATGCGGGAGGAGCTGTCCAGAGTTAATTGGAAGGGGAGCTGAGCAGGAAAGACCATGGAGCAGCAGTGGGAGGAGGTTCTGGGGATAATTTGGAAGATAATACAAGAAATGCAACCCCAAGAACGTGAAACATACTCATGGGAGGACAAGGCAGCCATGAGTGATAAGGCATCAAATCAAAAGAGAAAACATACAATGTGGTGAAGATAATTGGGAATCCAGAAAATTCATTGGCTCTGAAACTACATAACTCTGGTATCACTGACACTACAGAGCTCTTAATCATAATCAGGGAACGAAACAGAGGAAAAATAATCACTTTAAACACAGAAGATTGTATTTCTCAAGGAAAAAGATTTAGGTGAATTAAACATTTGAATTAAGATCAGTTAAGTACTTTTGCAGAATGTGTCAGATTGGAAGCAAGACCCAGGGAGACAGACATTCAGCAGAATGAGAGTTTGAAATTGAAGTATTTCCACATCAGAAACGAAGTTAGGTCACTGAGTGCAGGACTGATGGGTGAATGGGTCTCAGTGAGAATTGGGGAACAGACAGCAGAATTGCATTGCCGATATTGCAGCTCCAAACTGCGTATTCATGTAGTGCTGTAGAACACAGCAGCGGGAGAAGCAGAACAGCATCCAACCACAACCTGTAACTTTTTTCCAGGATAACACCTCAGTCTGTCATTACCATCAACAGCATGTATGGCTCAGTGACGAGTGTGGGTGAACATGTCAGAGTCAGAATCACATGAACCTTAACCTGATGCTAACTCATTAAAGCTACCAGACTTGACCAACAGATTTGAACGAAGCCCTGCAGTCCTGCCACATTCAGTTATAAATGGTGATGGACGATAAAACAAATGACTGGAGGAGAGGGCTCCACAAACATCCACATCCTAAATAATGGAACAAACCTGCACATCAGTGTAAAAGAGAAGGATGTTTTATCTGCACCAACTTCTGCCAGAAGTGTTGAGTCAATAATAATCATTACCCTCGCCATGATGCCCACAAAATCACAGATGCCAGTCTTCAACTAATGTGATTCGCTGCACGTGACATGAAGAAACAGCTGAACACAGTAGATATGACACAGGCAATGGGCCCTGACCCCATTCCTGCAATAGGACTGAAGACTTGTGCTGCACAACAAGCCGTGTCTATCGGGGAGCTTTTTCATTCCAGCTCCAACTCTGACATCTCCCTGGCAATGTTGAAAATTACTCAGCTAAGTCCCGTTCCCTAAAACGGGAATAATTACAATCTGATCATTTACCACCCCCTCAGTCCCATCACGACAGTCAGGTTGGTGGGAGTTCTTTTTGACAGAGCTGTCAAGCAGCACAGAAATACCCTGCTCAGTGTTGTGTCTGACAGGTCCCCATGTGGAAATGGTGCTGTTTTAGAAATGTCACTGGATTACTCATCCAAACCAGGCTAATGCTCTGGCAGCAGGTGGAAGTTAAAGACAATTAATAAAATATCGAGATCTAAAATCTGGGCTCAGTAACAGTGACCTTGAAGCCAATATCGATTGTAAACAGAATTTCCTTCTCCAATGTACTTTTAGGAAGTGAATCTCCCGTGATTTCCTGGGCTGGCCTAAAACTGACTCCAAAGACCCTGACATGTGATAAACATTTCAATGGTCTCTGAAACGGCCAATCAAGGCACTCACTTGTATCAAACTGCTCCGAGGACTGAAAGGATGAAACCGGACAGAACATCCGGCCCCAGCATCAGTGTCGGAAAATGGAATGGGAACACAGTCCTGTCGACCCTGCGGAGACCTCCTTCCTAACATTTGAGAGTTTGTGACAACATTTACAGAGCTTTCCCACAGACTCCACAGAAGCAGCGGGAAAGGAGTAGGTCATACAACACATTGAGCCTCCCCCATTCTAGTTCATGGAAAAAATATCCTCAATGCAATTACCTCACACGATATACATACCAGTTAATGTGAGTAACCTTTGGAAGTTATAAAATAGGAAATGCAATAGCACGTTTGGTCCATTGAGTTTGCTAACCAATTCCATGTAATGATGGTTGGCCCTTCAGTTCCACACCGTACTCCTGCTCTCCCACCATCCCTTTACTGTCTCTAAATCCTTATTTATAATCAGTGTCTTGGTTTCTAAGTGCAAGCCAATTCCCCATGTTTACCAGTCAGTGAGTGCAGACATGTATTCTCATCTCATTGCAGAGTGACCTGCCTTACCTAATACTGTGGTTCCTTGTTTTAGTCATCCCAGCCAGGGGAATATCATCCCTGCTTTTAATCTGTCTCACCCTGTCAGAGTTTTGCATATTTCACTGAGATCTCCACTCATTTTCCTAAACCCCATGGAATATTGGCCCAGTCACCCCAAACTCTGCTCCCACGACAAGCCCGTCATCCCAGAGATCAGTCTGGTCATCCTTCACTGCTCTCCCTCAATGTCAGGTTTGTCCTTTATTAGGTAAGGAGACCAAGCCTGCACACCATACTGCACAATACTCGAGATGGGATGTCTCCAAAGGCCTGTACAGCTGCAGTAAGACACCCTTTCTCCTGGACTCACATCCCCCTGAAATGAAGGTCAACACACCATTTATCTTCTTTACTGCTTTCTGTTTCTGCAATATTGCTTTCAGCGACATATGTACAAGGAGATGCAGATTCTTTTCCGTGTTATAGCTCCCCACTTGGTGGGTCTGTGTACACTGGTCAGCGTGTCAATGCCATGCCCAGTATTGACTTCTGGTTACAGAACTCACTGCGCTGCAGGAACCTCAGAGGTTGATGCAGAATGAAACAACAAAAAGAAGCATATGTCCCTTTGTAAATCAACGTGTTTCAACCAATCCTTTTCAAATTGTAGGATTCCAGTTTATCATTTCCACCAAAGGGCACAACGTCACCTCTATCCACATTGTTCTCCATCTGTCACGTATTTACCCATTCACTCCATTTGTCTTAGTCTTCTTGGTGCTTTTTTACATCCTCCGCACCCACTCACAATCCCACATCCATTAGTGCTGTCAGCAGGCTGGGATGTATTGCATCTGATTCCAGCAACCAAATATTTAAAGGACATTGTGAACAGCTGGGCCGCAAACACCGATCTCTGTGATACCTCAGCAACCGTCCTCTGATAATTTCTCTTTCTGTATTTCGTCAATCTGGGTGTCACTAGCTGGGCCAGCATTTATTGCCTATCCCTAGTTGCTCTTCAGAAGGTGGTGGTGAGCTGCCTTGTTGAACGCTGCAGTCCACCTGCTGTGGTTGACCTCCAATGCCATTAGGGATAGAATCCCAGGATTCTGAACCAGCGACTGTGAAGGAGCAGTGATATATTTTCAAGTCACGATGGTGAATGGCTTGGAGGGGAACCTAAAGATGATGGCATTTCCATACATCTGTAGCCCTTGTCCTTCTAGATAGGAGTGGTCATGAATTGGGAAGATGGTTTCTGAGGATCTTTGGTGAATCATTTCATTGCAGCATGTGGATAGTAACACACTGCTGCTGCTGCGCGTTGATGGTGGAGCATTGTGGATGAAGGGACAGTCAAACTGGCTGCTTTGTCCTGGATGGTATAAAGCTTCTGGAGTGTTGTTGGGGCTGCACTCATCCAGGCACATTGGGAGTCTTCTGTCACACTTCTGACCTATATTGTATTGATATGCATTGTAGATGATGGACAGAATTTTGGAAATCAGGATGTGAGTTACTCGCCGCAGCATTCCTAGCTTCGGACTTGCTCTTATAGTTACAGTGTTCATGTGGGGAGACCAGTGAGTTTCTGAGCAATGATTACCCACCAGGACTTTGATACTGGGGGATTCACTGATAGTACCACCATTGAATGCCAAGGGGCAGGTTAGATTGTATTTTATTGGTGATGGTCATGGTCTGGCATTAGTGTGGGCTGAACATTACTTGCCACTTGTCAGCCTGGATACTGTCCATTTCTTGTCGTGTTTGAACATGGACTGCTTCAGTATCTGACGAGCCACAAATGTTGCAGAACATTTTACAATCACTGGCGAACACCCCCACTTCTGACCTTAACATGGAGGGAAGGTCATTGATGAAGCAGCCCTGAAGAAGTTTCTGTTCACTGCTCGAGGGACTCCTACAGACATGGAGCTGAGTTGACTGGTCTTCATCAACCACGACCATCTTCCTACGTGTCAGGTATGATTCTAACCAGCGGGGTGTTTGCCCTGATACCCATTAATTCCAGTGTTGCTAAGGCTCCTTGATATCACACTTGGTCGAAGGCAGCCTTGATTTAAAGGGCTGTCACTCTCACCCCACCTCTGTAATTCAGCTCTTTTGTCCATGTTTGAATCAAGGTAATGAGATCAGGAGCTGAGTGACCCTGGGGGAGCCCAACCTGGTCATCACTGACCAGGGTATTGCTGAGCAGGTTGCTGCTTAAAAGCACTGAGACCTTCCACTACTTTACTGATGATCGTGAGTAGGCTGATGGAGTTGTAATTGCCCAGATTGGATTTGTTCTGCTTTTTATATACAGGAGATACTTGGGGTAATTTTCCACATAATCAGGAAAAGCCATTGTTGTAACTGTATTGAAACAGTTTGGCTGGGGGAGTGGCAAGTTATGGAGCACAAGTTTCCAGTACTATTGCCAGAATGTTGTCAGAGTATGGACCCTTTGAGTATTCAGTATCTCCAACTCGAATTGGTTGATGACTTGTAACTGAATCACTGAGGACCACTGGAGGAGGCTGAAATGGATCATGCACTCAGCATTTCTGACTGAAAGTTGTTACGAATGCATCAGCCTTATCTTATACACTGAAGTGCTGGGCTCTTCCATGATGGAGGAAGGGTTTATTTGTGAAACCTCTTCCTCCAGTGAATTGTTTAATTGTCTCCAACGTTTCTCGACTAGATGTGGAAGGAATGCAGAGCTTAGATCTGATCCTTTGCTTGTGGGATCACTTAATTCTGTCTGTCACTTACTGCTTATGCTGTTTGGCCCACAAGTAGTCCTGTTTGGTGGCTTCACCGGGCAGACACTTCATTTTCAGGTTTGCCTGGTGCTGCTCCTGCCATCCTGCACATCCATTGAAACAATGTTGATCCTTTGGATTGATGGTAATTGTTGCGAGGGGGATATGCCAGGTCATGAGGTTGTGTAGCTGTACAATTCTGCTCCTATAGATGAACCACAGCACCTTATGGACACCCAGACTTGAACTGTTAGATCTGTTCGAAGTCTGCCCTATTTTGCACTGTGATAGTACCACCCAAAATGGTGAATGTTATTCTCAATGTGCAGATGTGACTTTGTCTCCACAATGACTATGCAGTGGTCACGCTTAACGATACTGTCATAGGCAGATACTTCTGCAATTGGCAGATTAGTAAGGCTGTGGTCATTGTATATTTTCCTTTTGTTGGTTCCTTCATTGCCTGCCGCAGAACCACTGTAGCAGTTATATCCTTTAGGACCCAGCCTTCTCGATCAACAATGATGTAGCTGAGATACTGTTGGTGGTGAACATTGAAATACCCCACCCAGAATGCTACCCTCACTGCTTCCTCCAAGTGTTGGTCAGCATGGAGGAGTGCTGATACATCAGTTGAGAGATGCTGGTACCTGGTAATCAGCAGGAGGTTTCCTTTCCCAAATGCAAACTAATGCCATGGGATACGGAGTCACTGTTGAGGACTCCAAGAGCAATTCCCTTCTAACTGCATCCCACTGTGCCGCCACCTCTGCTGTGTCCAGCCTGCTGATGAGACAGGACATATCCGGGGAAGGTGATGGGGTGCCTAGGTCATAGTCATACTCACAGAATCATACCTTACAGACAATGTCAGGCTGTTGCTTGATGAGTCTGTTTATTTCTATTCACTGTTTACTACCAGCTGTTCCATTCTTGAAACATGTCCAAATATTCGCCCCAATCCACTCAGATTTGATATTGCAAATTGGGCTTGGAGCTTTACCAGCATTTTCCTTAAAATCAAAATGTTTTACATCCATTACTGCTCTTTCATTTGTCAGTCAGTCTGCTTCTCAAACATAATTCCCACCTCATAAATCTATGTTAGTGTTGTCTATGACTATTACTTTCAGCCACAATAATTTCTGCTAAACCATTTACTTACTATGTTCTATGTTCCACGTACTATATCATTTTCCCACATCAGACTTGGTTTTCCTTATATTGTTAGAAAGTTTTGTGAAGACAGAACTGAAGTATGGTTTCATAGTTCTGCCATTTCCCTGTTCCCCATTCTCCATTCTCTGGTTCCAAACTGTAAGGAAACTACGCTTGTTTTCTCATATTTCTCACATTGACATAATTTAACAAGCTATTACAGTTCACACTTATAACCCTTATGAATATAACTCTTCAGAAACCCACCAATTCCTGCCTTAAAATGCTCCAATAATTGACCTTCCACATGGTACACTCACAGGAGCAAAGACTCTCTGCCAACAGAAGTACAGCATGATCTATATTAGTCCCACTTTCTACAGCAGTCCCATAGCCTGGAATGTTATGATACTTCCAAGTGCTTGTCCAAGTACTTTTTAACGATTGTGAGGTTACTCGTGATAATTCCCCTCTCAGGAAGTAATCCCAGAAGCCCACACCTCGAGGTGAAAAAATGTTTAAATCATCTCTGAACCTCAAACTTTTAACTTTAAAAGTGTGCTCCTTTGTTCTTGACTCTCTGACTAAAAGGAACAGTTGCTGTCTATCCACCCTGTCCGTGTCGCTTATAATCTTATCCTTCTGAATCACTGACTCCACAGCTTTCTCTGCTCCAAAGTAAACAACCCGAGCTTATCCAGCCTCTCTCCATAGCTGATACGCTCTATCCCAGGGAACATCCTGGTGAATCACCTCTGCACCCTCTCCAGTACAATCACATCCTTCCTGGAATGTGGCTCCCAGAGCGACATACAGTATTCCATTTTGGCAGAACCAAAGCCCTGTATAGGTCTTATAATCTCCACCCTGATTAGGAAACACAATACTCAAGGTCCAATTCTTAACTATTCCATCAATCTGCCCAGCAGACAGTGAGGACTGCAGATACTGGAGGTCAGTGCTTAAAAAATGTGTTGCTGGAAAAGCGCAGCAGGTCAGGCAGCATCAAAGGAGCAGGAGAATCGTTGTTTCGAGAATAAGCCCTTCTTCAGGAATCTGCCTGAAACGTCAATTCTCCTGCTCCTTTGATGCTGCCTGACCTGTTGCGCTTTTCCAGCAACACATTTTTAAGCATTAACCTGTCCAGTCACATTCAGGGATGTGTGGAGAAGCACAATCTGAGCTTCCCAGTGTGCTGCCATTCATTGAGTCCTCCCCTGCCTGGTTCCTTCTCCCAATGTGCATCATCTCATATTTATCAAGGTTATATTGTATCTAGAACATAGAACATAGAACAATACAGCACAGAACAGGCCCTTCGGCCCACGATGTTGTGCCAAACATCTATCCTAGATTAAGCACCCATCCATGTATCTATCCAATTGCCGCTTAAAGGTCGCCAATGATTCTGACTTTACCACTCCCACGGGCAGCGCATTCCATGCCCCCACCACTCTCTGGGTAAAGAACCCACCCCTGACATCTCCCCTATACCTTCCACCCTTCACATTAAATTTATGTCCCCTTGTAATACTCTGTTGTACCCGGGGGGAAAAGTTTCTGACTGTCTACTCTATCTATTCCTCTGATCATCTTATAAACCTCTATCAAGTCACCCCTCATCCTTCGCCGTTCCAACGAGTAAAGGCCGAGAACTCTCAACCTATCCTCGTTCGACCTATTCTCCATTCCAGGCAACATCCTGGTAAATCTTCTCTGCACCCTCTCCAAATCTTCCACATCTTTCCTAAAGTGAGGCGACCAGAACTGCACACAGTACTCCAAATGTGGCCTAACCAAAGTCCTGTACAGCTGCAACATCACTTCACGACTCTTGAATTCAATCCCTCTGCTAATGAACGCTAATCTGTTATTGATCTGCCTATCTGACCATTTCATCTGCATCTTCCTGTAACTTAAGGCCTTCCTGCTCACTGCGAACCAATCAGTCAATCTTTATGTCAAACGTACACTTACTTATCACACTTCCCTGACGCTCCACCTAGCCCCCTCCACATTCACATTTGTTTTTGTTATGAATAACACAAACAATAAGGGACACATCACTGATCCCTGTGGTACACCAGGGGGCACTGGTCTCCAGTCACACAAACAACCTTCTCTCACTACCCTCTGCCTCCTGCCACTAAGACAATTTTCGTTGTAACTTGTCAAGTTATCATTTATATTGTGAGATTTTACATTATTTTTCAGTTTCCCAGCTGGAAATTTGACAAAGGCTTTCCTACAAAGCTAAACAATCGACCTCCTCAAACTAATTCAATCAAATCCATTAGATGTCACTTCCTTCTGATAACGTCATGATGATTATCCCTGATCAGACCTTGCGACTCTGATTGGAGTTCAATTTTCTCCTTCCCTATTTTCTCCAGTAGTTTCCTTAACAGTGACCTAATACTCGCTCGTCTATAGTTCCCTGGTCCATCTCTCCCACCCGAACTGTGAAGTGGAATCGTGTTAGCAGTTCTCCAGTTCTCTGGCACCTCCCCTATGGTCAGATCCTAATTAAAATATTCAGTCAGAGTCTTTCCTCCATTCACCCCAACAGCCGCCTGTGATACAACTCATTCAGACATGGAGATAGGTCCAAATTTATACACAACAAAGCCTCAAATCCTTTCTCTTATTTTACATTAATCTGTTCAAGAGTTTCCCCATCCATGTCTTTGAATTCTGTACTTGTCTTCTCCGTCTGTAAACTAAAATAGATGTGAAGGTCTCATGTAACAATCCATCAATGTTCTCCAGCTTGACACACAGATTGCCTCTTTGGTTTCTAATGGACACTAACTGTTTGCTGATTATTCTGCTCTACTTGTCCGTGTAGAATATCGTGGGATTCTCCCAGATCTCGCCTACGTGTACTTTTTCATGTCCCTGTTTTTCAGTCCACTCTATGTTTCTAAGTTTCACTGCAACCACCTCTCATGTTTCAAAACTCGAGATCACAGAGTGAGTTTCCACATCAGAAAATCTTGCCGTTTTAGGGATGAATCTGAATAATACCTTTTGCAGTTCCTCTGTAGTCAATATCTTATTTCTTAAATTGGGACTTCGAACAATACAAAATACTCTCATGAACACTCGATACAACTGGTGCATGACGTCTTCTATATTCCAATTACAATCAGCTGAATGTAAAACTAAGTTTTCCTTTGCTATTTTCATATGTTCTTCCGAATACCTCACGCTTTAACCTTTCTTATGAGCTTACTGTGTGAGTTTTTAAAAAAATCTCATGAATATTCAACTCTCCGTTTTCCATTGGTTCTTCATTGCCTATGTCCACAAGAATCATCTTCAAACCATTCCAAAAAAAATGTTTACCACTTCTGGTTTTCCTTTCATCGGTATGTTCTCACACTCCCAAGTTATGTTATTACCTTCTACATGTGTAGTCGCATGTTCCTTGTAATCGAGTCCAACAGACACCCAACTGTGTCTGATAAGATAACTGCTCTGTAGTTCACCCCTCTCCATCTTCATCCTTTCTTAAACTGTTGGATAATATTTGTAACCGTTGCCTTATACAAATTGGCTAAATGACTTTCGAGAATGTGTCGGAAGATAAAGTTAAAATCCGCGATGCAATCAACATGTCTATTGCTGCTTCCTCATAAATCCTTGTATGAAGTACATCTAGTTTGTCAGATTTATAAATATTCAATCCAGCTTTCTTTTCAAAGATGACCTCAACATTGATAAGAATAATCTTAGACTTTACTTGCACAAGTCCCATGGTCATTTGGTATTTCTGGAAGAATTTCTGGACATTCTTCCAATGAAGATAGACGCAAATAAACTGTTTCTTTTCCCTGAGATTTCACTGTTCTCTGCAATAAACTATCCTGAACGCACAGCAACTGTTCCACATTTGACCTTGTTTTTATTTTTTTTCATACCTTGATAGATGCTTTTTAGCAGTTTTTATGTTTTTCTTTCGTTTGCATGCTTTTTCTCTTTTCGATTTTCTTCTCAGTTTCTGGGTCATCCTTTGCTGGGTCCTATATTTCTCTGAATCCACTGAATTACTACAAATTGGCATTTTTCTAAGCTGCTTCCTTTAATCAAATTGGTAAGTGAAGGTGGGTTGAAAGTGATACTCGGAGAGGAAAGTGGAACAGATTGATAGCAAGGAAGGTGGACGCATAGGAATGTACAAAAGGGCGGTGCTGACTTGGAAGGTTGGAGTGGGATAGGGTGGGATTAGGGGAAATGGGGAAAACCACTATGATCCCCTGTGTTTGGAGGGTCCCAAGGCAGAAGAGGAGGCTTTCTTCCTGCAGGCTTCTGGAGGCTCGGGTTTGGCGATGGAGCAGGTCCAGGACCCTCATGTCCTTGGCAGAGTGGGAAGGGGAGTTAAAGTGCTCAGCCACAAGGCGATGGAATTGTTCAATGTGGCTGTCACAGAGATGTTCTCTGAAATGTTCCACAAGGTGACCTTCTGCCTCGCCAATGTAGAGAAGAACACATTGGGTTCAATGGATGCAGTAGATGAGGCGGTCTGTCTCCCTTCATCACCTATCACTTTCAACCCCACCTTCATCTACCTACCGCAATCCCTACTAACCTCCCCCCGCCTCACCCCCCTTCTCCTTTATCCCTCAGCCCCCTTGACCCATAAGCTTCATTCCTGATGAAGGGCTTATGCCCAAAACATCGATTTATCTGCTCTTAGTATGCTGCCTGACTGTGCTTTTCCATCACCACACTCTTTGCCTCTGAACTCCAGCATCTGTAGTCCCGACTTTCTCCTCACACCTTGATGGCTTGCATGACTCAGATTTATAACAGTTACTTCAAATAAAACAAAAACTGTCGTGTACTCAAACAGCATAAAAGAAAACCAGTACATTGTGGTCACTGTTCCCAAAAGGTCCTTTCCAGCAAATTTTTCAATTAGCTCTTCTGATCACTCAACATCAATTCCGAAATAACATGATCTCGAGCTCAGTGCTTAACATAATGCCCATGTAAACCATCTCACACGTGGTCTTGAAATCCATTTTTCCCAGCATTAGCATTCAATTGGGTTAACACAGTTTAGATATAATTTAAACAGTACATTATCACTGCAGTACCCACAAATGTGTATATCTCATTTCCTGTTTTATAACATACCCAACATTTGTATTGCAGCTTTCACTTTGATATATAACCCCCATCAATGTTTGCTCCTCCTTGCTGTATTTGCGCTCCACCTTACTAGATCCTGTGGAATCTGAGAGATGTGGGCTCTGGGGAGATTGATGGTAGAGATCATCTCGCCACATTATTTATGATCTTCTCAAACTTTAATTACTCCAGATCTCCCGTTATGCTGATGGGGTAGAGAAGGACAATGATCTTCCAACAATGCTGAGCCAACTCTAACCTGGGTGGGAACCTTCCAGCAGGCCGTCAATGTATTGCTGCTGCTGTACAGGGTCTTAATGAGATCACATCTGGAGTAGTGTGTACAGATTTAATCTCTTCAATAAAGAAAGGATGTTGTTATATTGGAAGCAGGTCAGAGATGGTTCCCTCAACTGATTCCTGCAATGAAGGTGCTAGCCTATAATGAAATGATAATCAGGTTGACCCAGTGGCCATTGGAGTTTACAAAGATTAAAGATGAACTTATTTGAACATAAATGGCGGAAGGAGTGAACGAGTGAAGTGAATTGCACAGATAGTGGAGGAATCCGTTCCGTTCACCAGCCTGTTACACAGGAACAACAGGAGGATATTCAGGCCTTCGACCCTGTTACACCAAAACAGGACGAGGCTATTCAGCCCCTGGAGCCTGATATACCTTTACAGAAGGTTTGTGAAGGTTTGTAGCTCAGGTTGAGATTTAGGATGTTGGTTTGCTCGCTGATCTGTGGGTTTGATATCCAGACAATATTTGTTGCATGTTTGAATAACGGCTTTCCCGTTTGTATTTTCAGAGTCTGTGGTGGGCGTCATTGATTAATTCTCGGAGCATTCTGCGGCCATTTTTTTCTGTTAAACTTTTGGCTTGAGGTGTTTTTATCGGCGTTTATATTGCAGACATTTTGGCAGTAGTTGTTTTCTTAAACATTCATGCAGGAAGTACAGTTGTTCGCAGGTGGAACTCTCTCGGATGGCATTCCTTTCCCATCTATGGACAAGTTGTAGCGTGTTGCGCCCATGGCTTTTGCATGGTTTGTGAAGGTTTGTAGCTCAGGTTGAGATTTAGGATGTTGGTTTGCTCGCTGAGTTGTAGGTTTGATATCCAGACTTTTCATTACCTGGCGAGGTAACATCAATGGTGGCGACCTCCAAGTGAAGCGAAGCTGTTGTTTCCTGCTTTCTATTTATATCTTTCTCCTGGATGGGGTTCCTGGGGTTTGTGGTGATGTCATTTCCGTTCGTTTTCTGAGGAGTTGATGGATGGCATCTAGATCTATGTGTTTGTTTATGCCGTTGTGGTTGGAGTGCCAGGCCTCTAGGAATTCTCTGGTATGTCGTTGCTTAGCCTGTCCCAGGATAGATGTGTTGTCCCAGTCGAAATGGTGGCTTTTCTTTGTGGTGGCACACAAAACACAATGCCAGAAACAAACATATAGATTTAGATGCCATCTATCAATCTCTCAGAAAACGAACAGGAAATGACATCACCACAAACCCCAGGACACCCCATCCAGGAGAAAGATATAATTATAAAGCAGGAGACAACAGCTTCGCTTCACTTGGAGGTCGCCACTGATGATGTTACCTAGCCAGGTAACGAAACGTCTGGATATCAAAACTACAGCTCAAGGAGCAAACATACACCCCAAATCTCAACCTGAGTTACAAACCTTCACAAACCTTGAGAAAAAAAGGTGCTATTCAAGTAGGCCAGTATTAATGGAGAGACAAATTATTATCTAAATGGCGAGAAAGTTCAAAGTGCTTAGGTGCAGAGGGATCTGGGTGTCTGCTTGCATATCACAGAAAACCTGCATGCGGGTACTGCAAGTAATGAGAAATGCATGCATAATTTCAGTGTTTACTTATAAAAGGATAGAGTAGGGAGTGTTGGTGTAGCTATGCAAGGCATTTGTGAGGCTGCAACTGGAGTACAGTTTGGGTGTCCTGCAGAAAGAGGTATTTCCATTGGAGGCAATTCAGAAGAGCTCCATTAGACTGATTCCATATTTGAAGTGTTTGTCTTATGAAGAGAAATTGAGCAGTTTAGGCCTACACGCTCGAGTTTATAAGAATGAAAGGAAATCTCATTGAGTTCTGTAAAATTCGAAAAGTAATTGAAAGTGTAGATGTGGGGTGGATTTTTTTTCATGTGGCGCAATCTACAACAAGAGACGAGAGTGTTAGGATGGAGAGATGGCACGAAAAGGGAATAGAGGCCGAGTTGACATCAGCCTCATCGAGCGGTTGGATTCCTCACAGATGCTCACTGTTCTTATTCAACTCTTCAACTGTGTTGTATAGGAATGAGGGAGGATTGGGTATCACACAGGAAGCAGGCACTCAGATAAATCAGTTAGAGAGAACGTAACCAGTCGCGCCACACAGTGACCAGCGCTGGGTTCTCAACTACTTACATTCTATATTAATGATCAGGAAGGTGGAACAGATATGCAAATGCTGCGTTTGGTGATGTCGCTGTGATAAGCAAGAGATTAAATTATCATGAGAGGGTGGAGAGTCTGCAAATAGATTCAGAGAGGTAAAGGCAATAGATAATAGTTTGGCAGGTGGAATCTAACATGATATAACCTGTCATTTCATTTACAGAAATAATGGAAGGCAGTATGTTACTGAAATGGAGAGGGATTACAGGACTTAGTAATACTGTGTACTGGGAGGTTCACTCAGACCCGTTCACAAATGGCAGGTTTTGCTCCAACCCTGTTTGTCAGCTGCCAGACACTCCAAGTGACCCCATTGCTCTCCGTACACATGGAATACTTTGATGTGGTTGATTGATGGTGGGGATGGTGTTTTGGGGATCGTCATTTCTTTCCACGTGGAGACCCGATGACGATGAAAATGGCTGACTGCTTCTGAATGAAGAGGCCATGACTGCTACCAGGACAGTGGTATTCACCAACATGATATACTGTGCATGCGTTACATTAATAGAGAGAGAAATCCTCTCCCCATTGACATGGGTACTCTGCAGATGCACTGTACGCCATCGGAAATCCCACTATACTGGATATACACGGAAGCTCCCTGCTGTGGGAGAAACAATGTATTTACCTCATCCACCATGTATATTCTCCATCACCGAATGGTGACATTGATGCTGAGATATTGGGAATTGATGGATGTGTCACCTTGTCCAGCCTGGAATGTTCTGGATCATAGAAGCTGTATGAGAAACAGTAACCCTAACAGCCCCTGCCAGCACCATCCTCCCCCCGGTGTGAAACTGCAGGTCGTGTTGAAGGAGGTGGAGGTGATACCATTCTATGATCAGCTCCTTGTTCAATCAGTGTCCCCTCACACTCTGCTCCTGAGTTACGTGAAGCTTGGGAAGCTGTTCCTGGAAAACCCAATGTGGATACAGCAGATCCCTTTCCCCACACACACTCACTGCGTGGTTTCAGAGTTCCCCTCTCTGCAGCCTCTGCTCCATTCGTTGTTCATGTAACAGACGCAGATGCTGCACCCAGAGTTGGCTCACCAAATCCTCAGGTCTCCCTGCATGTCTGAGGCAGCTCACAGCACATCCTCCAGCAAACCATCCGCAGCCCCTCCACTTAATTTTCAATTACAGGATTCATCACAAATCCCTTGGCTACAAGTGTTGTGGCCCATTCCAGATCTCCCCAAAATATTTCCAGAAGGCCGTTTAGACCCAAACCTTTCCTTATTTTGAATATAGATGGGAGGTGTGCGTTCCAGATATGTTGTGACTGGTCAAACCACTCAACATTAAGCAAAATATAATCTATTCAAATGCTTTAGTTAAAATAAAATCAAAGAAAAGGATATTTTGGGAGAGCTTATATGTTGGAACACTTGCACAAACAATAGATACCGTTCCTTCTTTGTTTACACTGCTTTGCTTTGTATATTCAAATGCAGATCCTTACAGCAGTTTGCCAATCCCGGAGGTTGCAACATCAACAGAGATCTCAGAGAGAAAAGCAGCTGGGGATCATGTATTGAAACTTCCAACCCTTCTGGGATCCCCAGCAGCTTCTGAATGCTGCAGCTAAAAACAAAATGAGGGAACCTGGTCTGGGAGAGCTGGCGACTTCCCTTCCATTGTTATCACCGTTTTAATGAAACATAAAATCTCAGTTATTTACTTAAACTATTTTCAGACAGCAGTTCTGCACCTCTGCCTTTAAAACCTCTCTTAAAAAAACCCAAGAGAAAATAAACGTTTTACAGTGATAGTATCTTCACAATTCATTCTTTAATAAAATAATCCATCAATACACAAATATGGATTCATTTTAGACCTCATAATCTTCCTCTATTAGTAGACGGAAATGCATATATATTACATTGATTATGAGCATACAAATGTTCACAACTATTTCGATTTCAGTCATTTTACTCTTGCCACAGAATTCCTTTGTCTTTCTTCATCCAAGTCTCCACAAGGTGTCAAAACTTAGGTTTTCTCGCCCTGTCACCTGTGTAGTTTCAAATTGAATGGTAACAATAATAAGCTCAATCGAAACAGACTGGAATTTTTCTCCCTAAACTGCTCCAAAAACTTTCAGGGGTCACGATCAGTGAAAAAGATTTGTCTCATGTATGTTATTGGCAATGTAAATCTGATATGTTGTAACGCCAACACCAAGCTGAAGGCCTCCTTCCCCATTGGAATAAATCTGTTGATGTTTCCACTGGACTCTCCAACCACACGTTACATAATGGAGGAATTCTCATCTTTTCAATAGTCCTTCTGAATGACATAGCTCCCCATGTCTCAGCATAAAAGAATTACATGTTTCCGTCCCTCTTAATGCTCTAACCTCTTTACCTGCTACTACTGGCCTATGCCCAGTAAACCTTACTCTCACAGGCAAATGTTTTAAGAAGATCTCACACATTCTTCAATCTCTCACCGAAACCAAACTTTGATTTCTGAACTCAATCAGCATCATCAGCCATTTCAGCTTCTCACTTTGCCATTTTAACTCTCAGCTCTTCCACACGAGTTCTCACGACTGCAGGAAGTGAATTGTTGAACTTTTCCAAAATAATAATCTCTCTAAGAGTGTCATAGGTTTGCTCTGTTTTTAATACCTTTACCCACTTTCAAAATTACTTTGTTTTATCCTTTCAAACTCAATGCGCGTTTAACCAGGGAACCATTTTAAGATTTTTTTAATGCTGTCTGTCAGCTTCTGGCACAAGTTTATATGCACTTCAGATGGCTTTCATCACCTCCTCATACTGGCCAGATACATCCTCCGATAGGGATGCAAATACCTATCAGCTTTGATTGGATCAACTAAATCCACATGGTCACTGGTGTCTGCATTTGCTTATCCACTTCTCAAACGAAATTCAAAAGGCTTCCCCATCCTTCTCATCAAATTTAGAGAATGCCTGGATGCATTTAAACAGAACCCCATTAGGCCATTGTTTACAATTGGGTTGCTCAACCTCACTAACCTCCACATCCCGCCGACCGTCTATCTTCATCTCCGCCCTCTATGTCAACTTTCCTCTCTAATTGCTAACTTTTTAAGTTGAAACTCTCTGCTTTTCTTCTGTCCTTTTCTCTCTTTCTTCTTCATTCCCCTTTCTTTTATTTCTACTTTTCATCATAATTCAAACTGTTTCAATTCCTTCTCATGTTCAAGGTACCTCATTTGAAATTGAATTCTAGCCATTTCCAAAGATTCTGATGGCGTTTCCACCAAATGTAATTGCCGAGCTATAGCTGTAATTATCTCACATTTTCTCACAGACAATCGCAACCCCAACTCCAGCTTGTCTGTCAATTCCTACAGTTTTGCCTTCATTACCTTTTGTAAAACCCCCAACTTCTCTTTTCCACACCCAGAGAACTCTCAGTGACTGAATCTTTATACAAAAAATATCAACCGAATTCAACATTGGGAAAAAAAGACACTATCAACTACCGTACGCGACCTTTGAACCCAATAGCCTCCTGGTGCATTCTCTCCAGTGTCTGCATGAGCTTACTCTGGATGCTTTGATTTCCCCCCACAATCCAAAGATGTGCATGTCAGGTGTATTGGCCATGATAAATTGTTCATAGTTTTCAGGGATGTGTGGGTTAGGTGCCTTAGTCGGGGTAGATGTGTAACAATAGGGTAAAGGAATGGGTCTGGGTATGTTACTCCTCGTAGGGTCGGTGTGGACATGTTGGGTCGAATGGCCTGTTTGCATACTGTACGGATTGTAATTCTAAACCCAATTTGGTATTATCGACTTAGAACCAGACAAGAGACCCCAGTTTGCTATAGACCAACCAGACCACCTCAAACTATTTTAAGAAGGTAGCTTGGATGCCAATCTTTCCTTATTTTAATGGTAGATGTGAAGTGGGAGTTCCAGGTGTGATGCTACTAGTCAAACCACTCACCATTAAGTAAAACTCAATATACTTAAACACTCTAATGAAAATCCAGACAAAATGAGGATAAATTTAGAATAACTTAAATATTGGAAATCTTAACCGAATAATGGATGCAGTACCTTCTATAAATGAACTGTTCCAATATACTAACATCACCTAAATACACCCCTTGGTAAAACGGAACATTCAGACATGTGTTCTTGCATACAGTTCTCCAATCCAGGGGGAAACAACATTAAGTGAGGTCCAGAGAGAATAGCAGCTCGGTATAATTTACTAAAACTTCCAACCTTCTGGGACCCCAAGCACCTGGTGATTGTTATAGCTATAATAAAAAGAAACCTAGAAAGCCTGGTCTGTGCCAGTTAGCCATTGTTACTACAATTTATTTTTTAAAAAACCCTAAAAGCCCGGTAATTTATTTACTTGAGCCGTTTTCAGTAGGCAGTTTGGCCTTTAAGATCTCTTACTGAAAAAAAGGATAAAATAACCTTTTATTTAAAAAAAAAGTGACAGCATTATCAGGCAATTTAGATGCCTGGTCCTTTACTCAGTGGGCTTCCTCGTGTTACTGATCGCAAGATCACCAGAGAGGGACAGCCACAGGTACTGACCAAGTTACAAGGATGTTTCTCATAACTTCTGAAACAAGCCTATCCATGGACCATCATATGGGACATACCAGGAAGTGAACAACCGCTTATCACACCCCATTTCATTATTTCTGAGCTACACAATGCCTGCACTCGATACACTAGGGAGTTAAAAGCCCAAGGCCAGGGAAAGATACAAAGGGACAGAGAGATTCACATTAAAGACTGAAATAGACAGTTATTTAACTAAAAAGATGTTGTGGAAATATGGGGAAAAAGTCAGGGCAGTGGGACTAATTGGAGAAGTGAGATCTTCGTGAGTAAAATTACAAGAATGTAAACATTCAATAAAGGCATTGCCAGATTAGCTGAAATGGTTTGTTACATCAACTTCTGAATCTGCTTCACAGAACACCACAAACAACATTAACTGGGACAAGATGACAGCCCCGTATGGAGGGCTGTGCAGATCATGCTCGTGTGTTGCTCAGTAAACTGCACTATCTGCCCAGTATGAGAGTATTGCAAACTTTACTATCATATGCTAACTATATTCACATCAGGTTACTGCCTACAGTGGGAAGGTTTGCTCTCTCTGCTTGTGTGTGTGTGTTCATTACAGAGAGGGAGAGAGAGAGAGAGATAGAGAGAGAGAGAGATAGAGAGAGAGAGAGACACAGCATGTGTGCGCGCGATTGACGTGGTTAAATGAGAAATTCATTGTCTGAGAAAGAACGCACATGAAGAAAACAATTGTAAATACGAACAACTGGCAGGGTTTTTGTTAGTAAACAGAGAGAACGAGAGAAGTTTCATAGACAGATAAGGTAAACTGTTTGAGAATGTCAAAATAAAGGCATTGCCAGACACAACAGCAATATACGTCAGCGTGCATGAATGACAGATGGATGGGAGTTTGGTGTGAGTTTGAATCAGATTTGTTTGGGCAGGTTTGAAGCCGGGAGCATCAGCAGCAGATTCTTGCCTTCATTAAGACTGTATTTCATATCTCAAGATTCAAACAGGAGATGGAATAAACCAGTGAGACATATTCTGGAGTGGTGAGTATTTCAAGTTAGAATTGGTCAAGGAATGGCGTCAAGAATCATCTCAGTGTCAAAGGGATCTCCCACATTTGTGACGTGTCTCCTTCTGCTGCAGATATTGTCCAGGGATGGGATGGAAACAGTAGAGGAAGTGGAATTTGTAACCAGAACAGTAGACAGTGACCTCCATGCTCTTAACAGCAAATGCAATGATATAATGAATTGTGGTTCTCCCCTGAAACAGAATAGGTCAACATAGAGACCCGGATTAACATTGCCAGAGCAGAGAACGAGACAGTAATTGAACACCTTCATTGATGGCAGTTAGTAGTGTTCTGTAAAGTGAATATCTGGATTGAGAGATTCCACAGGAACAATAATTTTGGCAAGAAATATAGACTATATGAAATAACAATAATACAGTCATAACTGATTTATAGAAAACAAAATCTGAACAGTGACACTCACCAGGAACACCAACGATAGCCAGTAAGGGAAAATAGAAATGTTGAAAAATTCGAAGAGCGTAATAGATCTTCGATGATAATGGCATCCAATTATATGCAGAAATAAACCAAACATAATATGATAAGCTCCTGTCTATTGTTGAAATATTCCAGTCTAATGTTCTCAGATTCTGATCCATTGTTGGAACATTCCCGTCTAATGTTCTCAGAGTCTGATCTCGCCTCCCCTCTCTCTGGATCTGCTGATCACCAGTAGTGCTGTCAGTGATGCTCCCACTCATGTTATGACACATTGAAAGGAGGCTATTTATCATTAAAAGATGGCAACTGTCCACTGGATAATTAGAATCCGTGGAGGTTGGCATTAATCACAGTCACTGAACAAACAGACTCAGTTAACCAGTTCCATACATCATTTTTCATTTACTGAATTTGGATGGAATGGTTGAGGATTGCTGAGGGATGGACCATAAATCTTTCAATCCTTTTAATCTTTTTTTCCTTGTATATGAGAATATTAACAGGACACTGCAGCAGTCTATATATGTCCCACTCTGTTTATGAAAGGAGGCAGTTATAAAAAAAAACAGATCGGCTGCATAAAAAGAAGTCGGGTGGGCAGGTTTCTCGATCCCTGAACACAAAGTGCAGTACGTATTGAACAGTGTGAGGCTACTCATGATTTTAATGCTCTGTTATCAAATCCTGTCATAACATTGAGACAGAACATTGAGACTGCTGCTCAGGAACTGGCCAAAGCAATTCTGTCCCTATGGGCCTTACAGAGGGATAAGAGAAAGCCATTCAGCCCATATTAGCCTGTTGCTACTTGAAAAGGTGGAAAACTGGAATATTGGCACATTTTGCCAACAGAATCATTCAAAACAAAGACATGTGTTACTGCAGTAGTATGAGGTGTTCCTAAGAGGACACTTGGATTACATTGTGTTCTCTGTGTTTCTGTAACTGAGAATGGTTGGACCGCCACTAGATACAGTTTACCGGCAGCGCATAATCCACGGGTTGCTGTGTCATTTGATGTCTCGGGTCTGTGGCACAGGGACAGGAGGATGCCATGAAGTCTATTCAGTCTATTTCAGAGGGACAGGAGGAGATCATTTTGCCTCTCCAGTCTATTACAGAGGGACAGGAGGGGCCAATTCAGCCTCTCGAACCTGTTCCAGAGGGGCAGGAAGTGTTTATTTAACTTCCAAATATGTTACACATAAATATTAGTTTCAAACTAGTTGTGGAATAGAAACAACCTGATGTAAACATTAAAGTTCCTACTTTGAATAAGGCCAATTTAGAAACTGTTAGGTGTGCCCTGTGAAATTGGAATACCCTATTCACAGGTAAATGGATGGTTGGAAAATGCAAGGCGATTAAACCTTGGTGTCAGAGAGTCCAGAGCCATTGCGTTACTATTAGTGAGATGGGCAAGGCTGGAGGGTGCAGAGAGTGCTGGATGGCTAGATATATTGATGCTCTGGTCAAGGTAAGGAAGGAGGCATATGTCAGGTAAACAGAGCTGAGATCAAGTGAGCCCCGAGAGGAGTATAAGGGCAGTAAGTGTATAGTTAATGGGGAAATCGAGCCAGAAAAATATGGACATGAGATGGCTTTAGAAATAGGGTTAACGAGGCATTGAAGCAACTCTACACGTCCTTTAATGGCAAAATATTAACTAGGGAGAGACTAGGGCACTTACAGGTCAGTAAGGCTACCTATGAGCGTAACCATAGGAGATGGAAGGGTTACTAAACAAGTATTTCTCCTCAGTATTTTATGTAGAGGAGCTTACAAGAGTGAGATAACGAAGAAATATATAGTGATATCTTGAATAGTATCTATATTACATGGAGATGTTGGACATTTTAAAACATACAAAGGTGAACAAATCCCTGGGACCTGATCAGTTGTATCCCAGAAGTTTGTGGGAAGCACGGAAAGAGCTTGCTCAAGTCTTTTGCTGATATATCTGCATCATTGATTTACACTGGTGAGGCGTCAAAAGACTGGAGGGCTGCTAACATAGTGTCATTATTGAAGAAAGTAAGGAAAATACAGCTAACTATAGATCGGTGAGCCTGGCCTCAATGGTGACTAAATTGTTGGCGGTGGGGGGCGGGGGGGGGGGGGGTTGATGGAAAGGATGTATATGCATTTGGAAAGACAAGGACTGAAGAGAGCTTTGTACATTGGAGATCACGTCTCACTGACTGGGTGGAATTTTTTGAGGAAGTGAAGAAGATGATTGATGACGGCAGGACAGTGGATGTTGTCTTTATGCAATTCAGTAAGAAAACCAAAATGTTCTACATGGTAGACTAGTTATCAAGGTTAGACTGTCGGGAATCCTGGAGAGCTCGTCATTTAGGCCCAATTGTTTCTTGAATATTGGAGATGGGGCGTGACAGTGAACATTTGTTCATTGAACTTGGAGACCTGTGACTAGTGGCATGCCACAAAGATCAATAGTGAATCTTTTGTTACTTATGCAATCATTTGTACTTGAGTAAGTGAAGTATGGTCAGTAAGTTTGTAGATAATTCCAATTTTGGTGGTAACGTCGACAGTGAAGAATAATGTCTCAGAAGATAATGAGACGTTGATTAGGTGAGCTGAGGAGAGGCAGATGGAGTTTATTTTAGATATGTTGGCAAGAAATATCAGGGTAAGAAATATAGGTAGGGTCCTGTCGAAAGTTGCCAATTAAGGATATGTCCATAGAAATTATGGAATCCCTACAATGAGGAAACAGGCTATTCAGTCTATGAAGGCCACACCGAACCTATAAACAGTATCCCACTGGACAAATCCCTACCCTATCCCTCTGAGCCTGCATTTCCCATGGCTAATCCACCTCGCCCACACATCCCAGGGTAGCATGCACAATTTTGGATGGTCAATCTACCCTTTCCTGTACATCTTTATATTGTCAGAGGAAAATATAGTACCCAGAGGAAACTCACACAGACACGTGGATAATGTACAAACATCACACAGCCAGTTATTCACAGATGGAATTAAACCCAGATCGCTGCCCTGTGAGGCACCTTGTGATGCAGGTTCTCAGTTCCTTGAAAGTGCCGTCACAGGTAGACAGCATCGTGAAGAAGGCACCTGGTGATCTTCCCTTTATTGGTGTGTGCTTTGACTCTAAGCATTTGCATGACGTGTTGGATCTGTACAGGACATTTGGCCACTTTTGTAATATTGCCTTAAATTCCGGTCTCCCTGCTGTCGGGAAGATGTTGTCAACCTTGAAAGGGTGCAGAAGAGATTTAAAAGAATGTTGCAGATGTTGGAGGGTTAGAGTTACAGGGAGAGTTTGAATAGGCTGGGGCTATTTTCAGGCATTGAGGCTGAGGGGTGATGTTAAAGAGGTTTATAAAATCATGAGGGTCATAGATGAAGGGCTTATGCCCGAAACGTCGAATTTCCTGTTCCTTGGATGCTGCCTGACCTGCTGCGCTTTCACCAGCAACATATTTTCAGCTCAGATCTCCAGCAACTGCAGACCTCACTTTTTACTCATAGATAAGGTAAACAGTCAATGTCTTTTGCCAGGATAGACGAGTCCAAATATAGATGACAAAGGTTAAAGGTCAGAGGAGAAGGATTTAAAAAGGGACGCTAAATTAACATTTTCACACATACACTTCTGTGGTATGGATTGAACAGCCAAAAGAGGTAGTGGAGGCAGGTACAGTTACACCTTTTAAAAAGCATTTGGATGGATATACGCATGGGAAGTGTTTAGAGGGAGATGGGCCAACTGCTGGCAAGGGGGAACAAGATTAGTTTAGGATATTTGTTCGGTGTGGATGACAAAACCGCAGGACCTTTTCCGTGATGTACATCTCTGAGAGTCTATTGACTTATGAGTGTTTAACATTCGAACAGGAGGAGGCAATTCAGCTCCTGAATTCTGCAAGTCGGCTTGTTTGTTAATTACTGAGAGTCAAACATAAAATTACATCATTCAGATTTTGATGGTGTTTTACAGAAACAGGAGAAGGGCTTTTACTCAAGAAAAGCGGTAAAGAATAAGAAAAGGCTTCAGTCCCTCAACTCCATTCCACAGGAGCAGCAGGAGAGCACAGAGCGATTGGAGCCTGTTGGTCAGGAGCAGGAAGAGGACATCTATTTTCACGAAACTTCGATTAGGAGGCAGTCACTTAACAGCTCAAAACTGGGACACAGGAACAGGAGGGAGTCAATAAACTGCTCAAAACTGGGACACAGGAACAGGAGGCAGTCACTCAATTGCTCAAACCTGGGACACAGGAACAGGAGGCAGTCACTCAACTGCTCGAGACTGGGACACAGGAACAGCAGGCAGTCATTTAACTGCTCGAGACTGGGACACAGGAATAAGAGGGAGTACACTCAACTGCTCGAGACTGGGTCACAGGAACAGGAGGCAGTCACTCAGCTGCTCAAAACTGGATAACAGGAACAGGAGGGAGTCACTCAACTGCTCAACACTGGGACACAGGAACAGGAGGCAGTCATTGAACAGCTCGAGACTGGGACACAGGAACAGGAGGGAGTCACTCAGCTACTAAAAACTGGGACACAGGAAGAGGAGAGAGTCACTCAACTGCTCGAGACTGGGACACAGGGACAGGAGGCAGACACTCAACTGCTCGAAACTGGGACACAGGAATAGGAGGGAGGCACTCAAGTGCTCAAAACTGGGTCACAGGAACAGGAGGCAGTCATTGAACTGCTCGAGACTGGGACACAGGAAGAGGAGGGAGTCACTCAGCTGCTCAAACCTGGGAAACAGGAACAGGAGGGAGTCACTCAACTGCTCGAGACTGGGACACAGGAACAGGAGGCAGTCAGTGCACTGCTCGAGACTGGGACACAGGAACAGAGGGAGTCACTCAGCTGCTCGAAACTGGGGAACAGGAACAGGAGAGAGTCACTCAACAGCTCAAGACTGGGACACAGGAAGAGGAGGCAGTCATTGAACTCCTCGAGACTGGAACACAGGAACAGGAGGGAGTCACTCAGCTGCCCAAAACTGGGACGAAGGAACAGGAGGGAGTCACTCAACTGCTCGAGACTGGGACACAGGCAGTGGTGAGAGTCACTCAACTGCTCGAGACTGGGACACAGCAACAGGAGGCAGCCATTCAACTGCTCGAGACTGGGACACAGGGATAGGAGGGCGTCACTCAACTGCTCGAGCCTGGGACACAGAAACAGAAGGGAGTCACTCAACTGCTCGTGACTGGGACGCAGGAACAGGATACAGTCACACAACCGCTCGAGACTGGGACACAGGAACAGGGGGGAGTCACTCAACTGCTCGAGACTGGGACACAGGAAGAGGAGAGAGTCACTCAACTGCTCGAGACTGGGACACAGGAACAGGAGGCAGCCACTCAACTGCTCGAGACTGGGACACAGGGACAGGAGGGAGTCAGTCAACTGCTCGAGACTGCGAGACAGGGACAGGAGGGAGTCACGCAACTGCTCGAGACTGGGACACAGGAACAGAAGGGAGTCACTCAACAGCTAGACTCTGGGACACAGGAACAGGAGGCAGTAACTCAAAAGCTCAAAACTCTGTCACAGGAACAGGGGACAGTCACTCAACTGCTCGAGACTGGGACACAGGAACAGGAGGGAGTCACTCAACAGGTCGCGACTGGGACACAGGAACAGGAGGGAGTCACTCAACTGCTCGAGACTGGGACACAGGAACAGGAGTGAGTCACTCAACTTCTCGAGACTGGGACACAGGAACAGGAGGGAATCACTCAGCTGCTCAAAACTCGGACAAAGGAACAGGAGGGAGTCACTCAACTGCTCGAGACTGGGACACAGGAAGTGGTGAGAGTCACTCAACTGCTCGAGACTGGGACACAGCAACAGGAGGCAGCCACTCAACTGCTCGAGACTGGGACACAGGGATAGGAGGGCGTCACTCAACTGCTCGAGACTGAGACACAGGAACAGAAGGGAGTCACTCAACTGCTCGTGACTGGGACGCAGGAACAGGATACAGTCACTCAGCTGCTCGAGACTGGGACACAGGAACAGGAGGCAGTCAATCAACTGCTCAAGACTGGGACACAGGAATAGGAGGGAGTCACTCAACTGCTCGAGACTGGGTCAAAGGAACAGGACACAGTCACTCAACTGCTCAAAACTGAGTCACAAGAACAGGAGGCAGTCATTGAACTGCTCGAGACTGGGACACAGGAACAGGCGGCAGTCACTCAGCTGCTCAAAACTGGGGAAGAGGAACAGGAGAGAGTCACTCAACAGCTCAAGACTGGGACACAGGAAGAGGAGGCAGTCATTGAACTTCTCGAGATTGGGACACAGGAACAGGAGGGAGTAACTCAGCTGCTCAAAACTCGGACAAAGGAACAGGAGGGAGTCACTCAACTGCTCGAGACTGGGACACAGGAAGTGGTGAGAGTCACTCAACTGCTCGAGACTGGGACACAGCAACAGGAGGCAGCCACTCAACTGCTCGAGACTGGGACACAGGGATAGGAGGGCGTCACTCAACTGCTCGAGACTGAGACACAGGAACAGAAGGGAGTCACTCAACTGCTCGTGACTGGGACGCAGGAACAGGGGGGAGTCACTCAACTGCTCGAGACTGGGACACAGGAACAGGAGGCAGACATTCAACTGCTCGAGACTGCGAGACAGGGACAGGAGGGAGTCACGCAACTGCTCGATACTGGGACACAGGAACAGAAGGGAGTCACTCAACAGCTAGAGTCTGGGACACAGGAAAAGGAGGCAGGCACTCAACAGGTCGACACTGGGACACAGGAACAGGAGGCAGTCATTGAACTGCTCAAAACTGGGACATGGGAACAGGAGGCATTCACTCAACTGCTCGCGACTGGGACACAGGAACAGGAGGCAGTCATTCAACTGCTCGAGACTGGGACACAGGAATAACAGGGAGTCACTCAACTGCTCGAGACTGGGACACAGGAACAGCAGGCAGCCACTCAAGTGCTCAAAACTGGGTCACAGGAACAGGAGGCAGTCATTGAACTTCTCGAGACTGGGACACAGGAACAGGAGGGAGTCACTCAACTGCTCGTGACTGGGACACAGGAACAGGATACAGTCACACAACTGTTCGAGACTGGGACACAGGAACAGGGGGGAGTCACTCAACTGCTCGAGACTGGGACACAGGAACAGGAGGCAGACATTCAACTGCTCGAGACTGCGAGACAGGGACAGGAGGGAGTCACACAACTGCTCGAGACTGGGACACAGGAACAGAAGGGAGTCATTCAACAGCTAGAGTCTGGGACACAGGAAAAGGAGGCAGGCACTCAACAGTTCGACACTGGGACACAGGAACAGGAGGCAGTCATTGAACTGCTCAAAACTGGGACATAGGAACAGGAGGCATTCACTCAACTGCTCGCGACTGGGACACAGGAACAGGAGGCAGTCATTTAACTGCTCGAGACTGGGACACAGGAATAACAGGGAGTCACTCAACTGCTCGAGACTGGGACACAGGAACAGCAGGCAGTCACTCAAGTGCACAAAACTGGGTCACAGGAACAGGAGGCAGGCATTGAACTGCACGAGACTGGGACACAGGAACAGGATACAGTCACACAACTGCTCGAGACTGGGACACAGGAACAGGGGGGAGTCACTCAACTGCTCGAGACTGGGACACAGGAAGAGGAGAGAGTCACTCAACTGCTCGAGACTGAGACACAGGAACAGAAGGGAGTCACTCAACTGCTCGTGACTGGGACGCAGGAACAGGATACAGTCACACAACTGCTCGAGACTGGGACACAGGAACAGGGGGGAGTCACTCAACTGCTCGAGACTGGGACACAGGAACAGGAGGCAGACATTCAACTGCTCGAGACTGCGAGACAGGGACAGGAGGGAGTCACACAACTGCTCGATACTGGGACACAGGAACAGAAGGGAGTCACTCAACAGCTAGAGTCTGGGACACAGGAAAAGGAGGCAGGCACTCAACAGGTCGACACTGGGACACAGGAACAGGAGGCAGTCATTGAACTGCTCAAAACTGGGACATAGGAACAGGAAGTAGTTATTCAACTCCGTGACACTGGGGCAAAGGAACAGGAGACAGTCACTCAACTGCTCGAGACTTGGACACAGGAACAGGAGGCAGTCACTCAACTGCTCAAAACTGGGACACACGAACAAGAGGCAGCCACTCAACTGCTCAAACCTGGGTCACAGGAACAGGACAGAGTCACTCAACTGCTCGAGACTGGGACACAGGAACAGGAGGCAGTCAATCAACTGCTCGAGACTGGGACACAGGGACAGGAGGGAGTCACTCAGCTACTCAAAACAGGGACTCGGGAACAGGAGGCAGTCATTCACCTGCTCGAGACTGGGTCACAGGAACAGGAGGCAATCACACCAATGCTCGAGACTGGGACACAGGAACAGAAGGCAGTCATTGAACTGCTCGAGACTGGAACACAGAAGCAGGAAGGAGTCACTCAGCTGCTCAAAACTCGGGAACAGGAACAGGAGGTAGTAACTCAACTGCTCGAGACTGGGACACAGGAACAGGAGGCAGTCACTCAACAGGTTGAGACTGGACACAAGAACAGGAGGCAGTCATTCAATTGCTCGAGACTGGGTCACAGGAACAGGGGACAGTCACTCAACTGCTCGAGACTGGGACACAGGAACAGGAGGGAGTCACTCAACAGGTCGCGACTGGGACACAGGAACAGGAGGGAGTCACTCAACTGCTCGAGACTGGGACACAGGAACAGGAGTGAGTCACTCAACTGCTCGAGACTGGGACACAGGAACAGGAGGCAGTCACTCTTCTGCTCGAGACTGGGACACAGGAACAGAGGGAGTCACTCAGCTGCTAAAAACTGGTACCCAGGAACAGGAGGGAGTCACTTAACTTCTCGAGACTGGGACACAGGAACAGGAGGCAGCCACTCAACTGCTCGAGACTGGGACACAGGAACAGGAGGCAGTCACTCAACAGGTCGAGACTGGGACACAGGAACAGGAGGCAGTCATTCAACTGCTCGAGACTGGGACACAGAAACAAGAGGCAATCACTCCAATGCTCGAGACTGGGACACAGGAACAGAAGGCAGTCATTGAACTGCTCGAGACTGGAACACAGGAGCAGGAAGGAGTCACTCAGCTGCTCAAAACTCGGGAACAGGAACAGGAGGTAGTAACTCAACTGCTCGAGACTGGGACACAGGAACAGGAGGCAGTCACTCAACTGCTCGAGACTGGGACACAGGAACAGTAGGCAATCATTGAACTTCTCGAGACTGGGACACAGGAACAGGAGTGAGTCACCCAGCTGCTCAGAATTGGGAGACAGGAACAGGAGGCAGGCACTCATGTGCTCGAGTCTGGGACACAGGAACAGGAGGCAGACACTCAACTGCTCGTGACTGGGACACAGGGACAGGAGGCAGACACTCAACTGCTTGTGACTGGGACACAGGGACAGGAGGGCGTCACTCAACTGCTCGAGACTGGGACACAAGAACAGAATGGAGTCACTCAACTGCACGTGACTGGGACACAGGAACAGGATACAGTCACACAACTGTTCGAGACTGGGACACAGGAACAGTAGGCAATCATTGAACTTCTCGAGACTGGGACACAGGAACAGGAGGGAGTCACCCAGCTGCTCAAAACTGGGAGACAGGAACAGGAGGCAGGCACTCATGTGCTCGAGTCTGGGACACAGGAACAGGAGGCAGACACTCAACTGCTCGTGACTGGGACACAGGGACAGGAGGCAGACACTCAACTGCTCGTGACTGGGACACAGGGACAGGAGGGCGTCACTCAACTGCTCGAGACTGGTACACAAGAACAGAATGGAGTCACTCAACTGCTCGTGACTGGGACACAGGAACAGGATACAGTCACACAACTGCTCGAGACTGGGACACAGGAACAGGAGGCAGTCACTCAACAGGTTGAGACTGGGACACAGGAACAGGAGGCAGTCATTCAACTGCTCGAGACTGGGTCACAGGAACAGGAGACAGTCACTCAACTGCTCGAGACTGGGACACAGGAACAGTAGGGAGTCACTCAACTGCTCGCGACTGGGACACAGGAACAGGAGGGAGTCACTCAACTGTTAGAGACTGGGACACAGGAACAGGAGTGAGTCACTCAACTGCTCGAGACTGGGTCACAGGAACAGGCGGCAATCCCCCAACTGCTCGAGACTGGGACGCAGGAACAGGATACAGTCACACAACTTCTCGAGGCTGGGACACAGGAACAGGAGGCAGTCACTCAACAGTTTGAGACTGGGACACAGGAACAGGAGGCAGTCATTCACCTGCTCGAGACTGGGTCACAGGAACAGGAGACAGTCACTCAACTGCTCGAGACTGAGACACAGGAACAGGAGGCAGTCACTCAACACGTCGAGACTGGGACACAGGAACAGGAGGCAATCACTCAACTGCTGGAGACTGGAACACAGGAACAGAAGGCAGTCATTGAACTGCTCGAGACTGGAACACAGGAGCAGGAAGGAGTCACTCAGCTGCTCAAAACTCGGGAACAGGAACAGGAGGCAGTCACTCAACTGCTCGAGACTGGGACACAGGAACAGGAGGCAATCATTGAAATTCTCGAGACTGGGACACAGGAACAGGAGGGAGTCACACAGCTGCTCAAAACTGGGAGACAGGAACAGGAGTCAGGCACTCATGTGCTCGAGTCTGGGACACAGGAACCTGAGGCAGACACTCAACTGCTCGTGACTGGGACACAGGGACAGGAGGCAGACACTCAACTGCTCGAGACTGGGACACAGGGACAGGAGGGCGTCACTCAACTGCCCGAGACTGGGACACAAGAACAGAATGGAGTCACTCAACTGCTCGTGACTGGGACACAGGAACAGGATACAGTCACACAACTGCTCGAGACTGGGACACAGGAACAGGAGGTAGTCACGCAACTGCTCGAGACTGGGACACAGGAACAGGAGGCAGATACTCAACTGCTCGTGACTGGGACACAGGGACAGGAGGCAGACACTCAACTGCTCGTGACTGGGATACAGGGACAGTAGGGCGTCACTCAATTGCTCGAGACTGGGACACAAGAACAGAATGGAGTCACTCAACTGCTCGTGACTGGGACACAAGATACAGTCACACAACTGCTCGAGGCTGGGACACAGGAACAGGAGGCAGTCACTCAACAGGTTGAGACTGGGACACAAGAACAGGAGGCAGTCATTCAATTGCTCGAGACTGGGTCACAGGAACAGGGGACAGTCACTCAACTGCTCGAGACTGGGACACAGGAACAGGAGGGAGTCACTCAACAGGTCGCGATTGGGACACAGGAACAGGAGGGAGTCACTCAACTGCTCGAGACTGGGACACAGGAACAGGAGTGAGTCACTCAACTGCTCGAGACTGGGACACAGGAACAGGAGGCAGTCACTCTTCTGCTCGAGACTGGGACACAGGAACAGAGGGAGTCACTCAGCTGCTAAAAACTGGTACCCAGGAACAGGAGGGAGTCACTTAACTTCTCGAGACTGGGACACAGGAACAGGAGGCAGCCACTCAACTGCTCGAGACTGGGACACAGGGACAGAGGGAGTCACTCAACTACGAGAGTCTGGGACACAGGAACAGGAGGCAGTCACTCAACAGTTCGAGACTGGGTCACAGGAACAGGAGGCAATCACTCAACAGCTCGAGACTGGGACACAGGAACAAGAAGCAGTCAATCAACTGCTCGAGACTGGGAGACAGGAACAGGAGGCAGTCACTAAACTGCGCGACACTGGGACACAAGAACAGGAAGTAGTAATTAAACTCTTTGAGACTGGGACACAGGAACAGGAGGCAGTCACTCAACTGCTCGAGACTTGGACACAGGAGCAGGAGGCAGTAACTCAACTGCTCAAAACTGGGACTCAGGAATAGGAAGCAGACACTCAACTGCTCGAGACTGGGAGACAGGAACAGGAGGGAGTCACTCAACTGCTCGAGACTGGGACACAGGACCAGAAGGGAGTCACTCAACGACTAGAGTCTGGGACACAGGAACACGAGGCAGTCACTCAACATGTCGAGACTGGGTCACAGGAACAGGAGGCAAGCCCCCAACTGCTCGAGACTGGGACACAAGAACAGGAGGGAGTCACTCAACTGCTCGAGGCTGGGACACAGGAACAGGAAGCAGTCAATCAACTGCTCGAGACTGGGACACAGGAACAGGAGGCAGTCAGTAAACTGCGCGAGACTTGGACACAGGAACGGGAAGTAGTTATTAAACTCAGTGAGACTAGGACACAGGAACAGGAGGCAGTCACTCAACTACTCGAGACTTGGACACAGAAGCAGGAGGCAGTAACTCAACTGCTCAAAACTGGGACTCCGGAACAGGAGGCAGTCACTCAACTGCTGAAGATGGCACACAGGAACAGGAGGCAGTCATTCAACTGCTCGAGACTGGGACACAGGAACAGGAGGCAGTCATTCAACTGCTCGACACTGGGACACAGGAATAAGAGGGAGTCACTCAACTGCTCGAGACTGGGTCACAGGAACAGGAGGCGGTCACTCAAGTGCTCAAAACTGTGTCAAAGGAACAGGCGGGAGTCACTCACTGCTCAGGTCTGGGACATAGGAACAGGAGGCAGTCATTGAACTGAACGAGACTGGGACACAGGAACAGGATGGAGTCACTCAGCTGCTCAAAACTGGGACTCAGGAACAGGAGGCAGTCACTCAACTGCTGAAGATGGGACACAGGAACAGGAGGCAGTCAATCAACTGCTCGAGACTGGGGCACAGGAACAGGAGTGAGTCACTCAGCTGCTCAAACCTGGGAAACAGGAACAGGAGGGAGTCACTCATCTGCTCGAGACTGGGACACAGGAACAGGAGAGTGTCACTCAACTGCTCAAGACTGGTACACAGGAACAGGAGGCAGTCATTGAACTGCTCGAGACTTGGACACAGGAACAGAGGGAGTAACTCAGCTGCTCGAGACGGGGACACAGGAACAGAAGGGAGTCGCTCAACTGCTCGAGAGTGCGACACAGGAACAGGATACAGTAACTCAACTGCTCGAGACTGGGACACAGGAACAGGAGGGAGTCTTTCAACTGCTCGAGACAGGGTCACAGGAACAGGACGCAGTCACTCAACTGCTCGAGACTGGGTCACAGGAACAGGAGGCAGTCATTGAACTGTTCGAGACTGTGACACAGGAACAGGAGGGAGTCACTCAGTTGCTCAAAACTTGGGAACAGGAACAGGAGGGAGTCACTCAACTGCTCAAGACTGGGACACAGGAACAGGAGGGAGTCTTTCAACTGCTCGAGACAGGGTCACAGGAACAGGACGCAGTCACTCAACTGCTCGAGACTGGGTCACAGGAACAGGAGGCAGTCATTGAACTGTTCGAGACTGTGACACAGGAACAGGAGGGAGTCACTCAGTTGCTCAAAACTTGGGAACAGGAACAGGAGGGAGTCACTCAACTGCTCAAGACTGGGACACAGGAACAGGATACAGTAACTCAACTGCTCGAGACAGGGTCACAGGAACAGGATGGAGTCACTCAACTGCTCAAGACTGGGTCACAGGAACAGGAGGCAGTCACTCTTCTGCTCGAGACTGAGACACAGGAACAGGGGGGAGTCACTCAACTGCTCGAGACTGGGACACAGGAACAGGAGGGAGTCACTCAACTGCTCGAGACTGGGACACAGGAACAGGAGGCAGTCACTCTTCTGCTCGAGACTGGGACACAGGAACAGAGGGAGTCACTCAGCTGCTAAAAACTGGTACCCTGGAACAGGAGGGCGTCACTTAACTGCTCGAGTCTGGGACTCAGGAAGAGGAGAGAGTCACTCAACTTCTCGAGACTGGGACACAGGAACAGGAGGCAGCCACTCAACTGCTCGAGACTGGGACACAGGGACAGAGGGAGTCACTCAACTACTAGAGTCTGGGACACAGGAACACGAGGCAGTCACTAAACAGGTCGAGACTGGGTCACAGGAACAGGAGGCAATCACTCAACTGCTCGAGACTGGGACACAAGAACAGGAGGGAGTCACTCAACAGCTCGAGACTGGGACACAGGAACAAGAAGCAGTCAGTCAACTGCTCGAGACTGGGACACAGGAACAGAAGGGAGTCACTCAACAGCTAGAGTCTGGGACACAGGAAAAGGAGGCAGGCACTCAACAGGTCGACACTGGGACACAGGAACAGGAGGCAGTCATTGAACTGCTCAAAACTGGGACCTAGGAACAGGAAGTAGTTATTCAACTCCGTGACACTGGGGCAAAGGAACAGGAGACAGTCACTCAACTGCTCGAGACTTGGACACAGGAACAGGAGGGAGTCACTCAACAGGTCGCGACTGGGACACAGGAACAGGAGGGAGTCACTCAACTGCTCGAGACTGGGACACAGGAACAGGAGTGAGTCACTCAACTGCTCGAGACTGGGACACAGGAACAGGAGGCAGTCACTCTTCTGCTCGAGACTGGGACACAGGGACAGGAGGGCGTCACTCAGCTACTCAAAACCGGGACTCGGGAACAGGAGGCAGTAATTCACCTGCTCGAGACTGGGTCACAGGAACAGGAGAGAGTCACTCAACACGTCGAGACTTGGACACAGAAACAGGAGGCAATCACTCCAATGCTCGAGACTGGGACACAGGAACAGAAGGCAGTCATTGAACTGCTCGAGACTGGAACACAGGAGCAGGAAGGAGTCACTCAGCTGCTCAAAACACGGGAACAGGAACAGGAGGTAGTAACTCAACTGCTCGAGACTGGGACACAGGAACAGGAGGCAGTCACTCAACTGCTCGAGACTGGGACACAGGAACAGGAGGCAATCATTGAACTTCTCGAGACTGGGACACAGGAACAGGAGGGAGTCACCCAGCTGCTCAAAATTGGGAGACAGGAACAGGAGGCAGGCACTCATGTGCTCGAGTCTGGGACACAGGAACAGGAGGCAGACACTCAACTGCTCGTGACTGGGACACAGGGACAGGAGGCAGACACTCAACTGCTCGAGACTGGGACACAAGAACAGAATGGAGTCACTCAACTGCTCGTGACTGGGACACAGGAACAGGATACAGCCACACAACTGCTCGAGACTGGGACACAGGAACAGGAGGGAGTCTTTCAACAGCTCGAGACAGGGTCACAGGAACAGGATGGAGTCACTCAACTGCTCAAGACTGGGTCACAGGAACAGGAGGCAGTCATTGAACTGTTAGAGACTGTGACACAGGGACAGGAGGGAGTCACTCAGCTGCTCAAAACTTGGGAACAGGAACAGGAGGCAGTAACTCTACAGATCGAGACAGGGACACAGGAAAAGGAGGCAATCACTAACTGCTCGAGACTGGGACACAGGAACAGGGGGGAGTCACTCAACTGCTCGAGACTGGGACACAGGAACAGGAGGGAGTCACTCAACTGCTCGAGACTGGGACACAGGAACAGGAGGCAGTCACTGTTCTGCTCGAGACTGGGACACAGGAACAGAGGGAGTCACTCAGCTGCTAAAAACTGGTACCCAGGAACAGGAGGGAGTCACTTAACTGCTCGAGTCTGGGACCGAGGAAGAGGAGAGAGTCACTCAACTTCTCGAGACTGGGACACAGGAACAGGAGGCAGCCACTCAACTGCTCGAGACTGGGACACAGGGACAGAGGGAGTCACTCAACTACGAGAGTCTGGGACACAGGAACACGAGGCAGTCACTAAACAGGTCGAGACTGGGTCACAGGAACAGGAGGCAATCACTCAACTGCTCGAGACTGGGACACAGGAACAAGAAGCAGTCAGTCAACTGCTCGAGACTGGGACACAGGAACAGAAGGGAGTCACTCAACAGCTCGAGTCTGGGACACAGGAAAAGGAGGCAGGCACTCAACAGGTCGACACTGGGACACAGGAACAGGAGGCAGTCATTGAACTGCTCAAAACTGGGACCTAGGAACAGGAAGTAGTTATTCAACTCCGTGACACTGGGGCAAAGGAACAGGAGACAGTCACTCAACTGCTCGAGACTTGGACACAGGAACAGGAGGCAGTCACTCAACTGCTCAAAACTGGGACACACGAACAAGAGGCAGCCACTCAACTGCTCAAACCTGGGTCACAGGAACAGGAGAGAGTCACTCAACTGCTCGAGACTGGGACACAGGAACAGGAGGCAGTCACTCTTCTGCTCGAGACTGGGACACAGGGACAGGAGGGCGTCACTCAGCTACTCAAAACAGGGACTCGGGAACAGGAGGCAGTCATTCACCTGCTCGAGACTGAGACACAGGAAAAGGAGGCAGTCACTCAACACGTCGAGACTGGGACACAGAAACAGGAGGCAATCACTCCAATGCTCGAGACTGGGACACAGGAACAGAAGGCAGTCATTGAACTGCTCGAGACTGAAACACAGGAGCAGGAAGGAGTCACTCAGCTGCTCAAAACTCGAGAACAGGAACAGGAGGTAGTAACTCAACTGCTCGAGACTGGGACACAGGAACAGGAGGCAGTCACTCAACTGCTCGAGACTGGGACACAGGAACAGTAGGCAATCATTGAACTTCTCGAGACTGGGACACAGGAACAGGAGGGAGTCACCCAGCTGCTCAAAATTGGGAGACAGGAACAGGAGGCAGGCACTCATGTGCTCGTGACTGGGACACAGGGACAGGAGGCAAACACTCAACTGCTGGTGACTGGGACACAGGGACAGGAGGGCGTCACTCAACTGCTCGAGACTGGGACACAAGAACAGAATGGAGTCACTCAACTGCACGTGACTGGGACACAGGAACAGGATACAGTCACACAACTGTTCGAGACTGGGACACAGGAACAGTAGGCAATCATTGAACTTCTCGAGACTGGGACACAGGAACAGGAGGGAGTCACCCAGCTGCTCAAAACTGGGAGACAGGAACAGGAGGCAGGCACTCATGTGCTCGAGTCTGGGACACAGGAACAGGAGGCAGACACTCAACTGCTCGTGACTGGGACACAGGGACAGGAGGCAGACACTCAACTGCTCGTGACTGGGACACAAGGACAGGAGGGCGTCACTCAACTGCTCGAGACTGGGACACAAGAACAGAATGGAGTCACTCAACTGCTCGTGACTGGGACACAGGAACAGGATACAGTCACACAACTGCTCGAGACTGGGACACAGGAACAGGAGGCAGTCACTCAACAGGTTGAGACTGGGACACAGGAACAGGAGGCAGTCATTCAACTGCTCGAGACTGGGTCACAGGAACAGGAGACAGTCACTCAACTGCTCGAGACTGGGACACAGGAACAGGAGGGAGTCACTCAACAGGTCGCGACTGGGACACAGGAACAGGAGGGAGTCACTCAACTGTTAGAGACTGGGACACAGGAACAGGAGTGAGTCACTCAACTGCTCGAGACTGGGTCACAGGAACAGGAGGCAATCCCCCAACTGCTCGAGACTGGGACACAGGAACAGGATACAGTCACACAACTTCTCGAGGCTGGGACACAGGAACAGGAGGCAGTCACTCAACAGTTTGAGATGGGACACAGGAACAGGAGGCAGTCATTCACCTGCTCGAGACTGGGTCACAGGAACAGGAGACAGTCACTCAACTGCTCGAGACTGAGACACAGGAACAGGAGGCAGTCACTCAACACGTCGAGACCGAGACACAGGAACAGGAGGCAATCACTCAACTGCTGGAGACTGTGACACAGGAACAGAAGGCAGTCATTGAACTGCTCGAGACTGGAACACAGGAGCAGGAAGGAGTCACTCAGCTGCTCAAAACTCGGGAACAGGAACAGGAGGGAGTAACTCAACTGCTCGAGACTGGGACTCAGGAACAGGAGGCAGTCACTCAACTGCTCGAGACTGGGACACAGGAACAGTAGGCAATCATTGAAATTCTCGAGACTGGGTCACAGGAACAGGGGACAGTCACTCAACTGCTCGAGACTGGGACACAGGAACAGGAGGGAGTCACTCAACAGGTCGCGACTGGGACACAGGAACAGGAGGGAGTCACTCAACTGCTCGAGACTGGGACACAGGAACAGGAGTGAGTCACTCAACTGCTCGAGACTGGGACACAGGAACAGGAGGCAGTCACTCTTCTGCTCGAGACTGGGACACAGGAACAGAGGGAGTCACTCAGCTGCTAAAAACTGGTACCCAGGAACAGGAGGGAGTCACTTAACTTCTCGAGACTGTGACACAGGAACAGGAGGCAGCCACTCAACTGCTCGAGACTGGGACACAGGGACAGAGGGACTCACTCAACTACTAGAGTCTGGGACACAGGAACACGAGGCAGTCACTCAACAGGTCGAGACTGGGTCACAGGAACAGGAGGCAATCACTCAACAGCTCGAGACTGGGACACAGGAACAAGAAGCAGTCAATCAACTGCTCGAGACTGGGACACAGGAACAGGAGGCAGTCACTAAACTGCGCGACACTGGGACACAAGAACAGGAAGTAGTAATTAAACTCATTGAGACTGGGACACAGGAACAGGAGGCAGTCACTCAACTGCTCGAGACTTGGACACAGGAGCAGGAGGCAGTAACTCAACTGCTCAAAACTGGGACTCAGGAATAGGAAGCAGACCGTCAACTGCTCGAGACTGGGAGACAGGAACAGGAGGGAGTCACTCAACTGCTCGAGACTGGGACACAGGAACAGAAGGGAGTCACTCAACGACTAGAGTCTGGGACACAGGAACACGAGGCAGTCACTCAACATGTCGAGACTGTGTCACAGGAACAGGAGGCAATCCCCCAACTGCTCGAGACTTGGACACAAGAACAGGAGGGAGTCACTCAACTGCTCGAGGCTGGGACACAGGAACAGGAAGCAGTCAATCAACTGTTCGAGACTGGGACACAGGAACAGGAGGCAGTCACTAAACTGCGCGAGACTTGGACACAGGAACGGGAAGTAGTTATTAAACTCAGTGAGACTAGGAGACAGGAACAGGAGGCAGTCACTCAACTACTCGAGACTTGGACACAGAAGCAGGAGGCAGTAACTCAACTGCTCAAAACTGGGACTCAGGAACAGGAGGCAGTCACTCAACTGCTGAAGATGGGACACAGGAACAGGAGGCAGTCATTCAACTGCTCGAGACTGGGACACAGGAATAAGAGGGAGTCACTCAACTGCTCGAGACTGGGACACAGGAACAGGAGGCAGTCATTCAACTGTTCGACACTGGGACACAGGAATAAGAGGGAGTCACTCAACTGCTCGAGACTGGGTCACAGGAACAGGAGGCAGTCACTCAAGTGCTCAAAACTGTGTCAAAGGAACAGGCGGGAGTCACTCACTGCTCAGGTCTGGGACATAGGAACAGGAGGCAGTCATTGAACTGAACGAGACTGGGACACAGGAACAGGATGGAGTCACTCAGCTGCTCAAAACTGGGACTCAGGAACAGGAGGCAGTCACTCAACTGCTGAAGATGGGACACAGGAAAAGGAGGCAGTCAATCAACTGCTCGAGACTGGGGCACAGGAACAGGAGTGAGTCACTCAGCTGCTCAAACCTGGGAAACAGGAACAGGAGAGAGTCACTCATCTGCTCGAGACTGGGACACAGGAACAGAAGAGTGTCACTCAACTGCTCAAGACTGGTACACAGGAACAGGAGGCAGTCATTGAACTGCTCGAGACTTGGACACAGGAACAGAGGGAGTAACTCAGCTGCTCGAAACTGGGACACAGGAACAGAAGGGAGTCACTCAACTGCTCGAGAGTGCGACACAGGAACAGGATACAGTAACTCAACTGCTCGAGACTGGGACACAGGAACAGGAGGGAGTCTTTCAACTGCTCGAGACAGGGTCACAGGAACAGGACGCAGTCACTCAACTGTTCGAGACTGTGACACAGGAACAGGATTGAGTCACTCAGTTGCTCAAAACTTGGGAACAGGAACAGGAGAGAGTCACTCAACTGCTCAAGACTGGGACACAGGAACAGGAGGCAGTCACTCAACTGCTCGAGACTGGTACACAGGAACAGGAGGGAGTCACTCAGCTGCTCAAAACTGGGACACAGGAACAGGAGGGAGTCACTCAACTGCTCGAGTCTGGGACACAGGAAGAGGAGGCAGTCATTCAACTGCTCGAGACTGGGACACAGGGACAGGAGGGCATCACTCAACTGCTCGAGAGTGGGACACAGGAACAGGATACAGTAACTCAACTGCTCGAGACTGGGACAAAGGAACAGGAGGGAGTCTTTCAACTGCACGAGACAGGGTCACAGGAACAGGAAGGAGTCACTGAGCTGCTCAAAACTCGGGAACAGGAACAGGAGGGAGTAACCCAACTGCTCGAGACTGGGACTCAGGAACAGGAGGCAGTCACTCAACTGCTCGAGACTGGGACGCAGGAACAGGAGGGAGTCTTTCAACTGCACGAGACAGGGTCACAGGAACAGGAAGGAGTCACTCAGCTGCTCAAAACTCGGGAACAGGAACAGGAGGGAGTAACTCAACTGCTCGAGACTGGGACTCAGGAACAGGAGGCAGTCACTCAACACGTCGAGACTGGGACACAGGAACAGGAGGCAATCACTCAACTGCTGGAGACTGTGACACAGGAACAGAAGGCAGTCATTGAACTGCTCGAGACTGGAACACAGGAGCAGGAAGGAGTCACTCAGCTGCTCAAAACTCGGGAACAGGAACAGGAGGGAGTAACTCAACTGCTCGAGACTGGGACTCAGGAACAGGAGGCAGTCACTCAACTGCTCGAGACTGGGACACAGGAACAGTAGGCAATCATTGAAATTCTCGAGACTGGGACACAGGAACAGGAGGGAGTCACCCAGCTGCTCAAAACTGGGAGACAGGAACAGGAGTCAGGCACTCATGTGCTCGAGTCTGGGACACAGGAACAGGAGGCAGACACTCAACTGCTCGTGACTGGGACACAGGGACAGGAGGCAGACACTCAACTGCTCGTGACTGGGACACAGGGACAGGAGGGCGTCACTCAACTGCCCGAGACTGGGACACAAGAACAGAATGGAGTCACTCAACTGCTCGTGACTGGGACACAGGAACAGGATACAGTCACACAACTGCTCGAGACTGGGACACAGGAACAGGAGGCAGTCACGCAACTGCTCGAGACTGGGACACAGGAACAGGAGGCAGATACTCAACTGCTCGTGACTGGGACACAGGGACAGGAGGCAGACACTCAACTGCTCGTGACTGGGATACAGGGACAGGAGGGCGTCACTCCACTGCTCGAGACCTGGGACACAAGAATAGAATGGAGTCACTCAACTGCTCGTGACTGGGACACATGAGCAGGATACAGTCACACAACTGCTCGAGCCTGGGACACAGGAACAGGAGGCAGTCACTCAACAGGTTGAGACTGGGACACAAGAACAGGAGGCAGTCATTCAATTGCTCGCGACTGGGTCACAGGAACAGGGGACAGTCACTCAACTGCTCGAGACTGGGACACAGGAACAGGAGGGAGTCACTCAACAGGTCGCGACTGGGACACAGGAACAGGAGGGAGTCACTCAACTGCTCGAGACTGGGACACAGGAACAGGAGTGAGTCACTCAACTGCTCGAGACTGGGACACAGGAACAGGAGGCAGTCACTCTTCTGCTCGAGACTGGGACACAGGAACAGAGGGAGTCACTCAGCTGCTAAAAACTGGTACCCAGGAACAGGAGGGAGTCACTTAACTTCTCGAGACTGTGACACAGGAACAGGAGGCAGCCACTCAACTGCTCGAGACTGGGACACAGGGACAGAGGGAGTCACTCAACTACTAGAGTCTGGGACACAGGAACACGAGGCAGTCACTCAACAGGTCGAGACTGGGTCACAGGAACAGGAGGCAATCACTCAACAGCTCGAGACTGGGACACAGGAACAAGAAGCAGTCAATCAACTGCTCGAGACTGGGACACAGGAACAGGAGGCAGTCACTAAACTGCGCGACACTGGGACACAAGAACAGGAAGTAGTAATTAAACTCATTGAGACTGGGACACAGGAACAGGAGGCAGTCACTCAACTGCTCGAGACTTGGACACAGGAGCAGGAGGCAGTAACTCAACTGCTCAAAACTGGGACTCAGGAATAGGAAGCAGACACTCAACTGCTTGAGACTGGGAGACAGGAACAGGAGGGAGTCACTCAACTGCTCGAGACTGGGACACAGGAACAGAAGGGAGTCACTCAACGACTAGAGTCTGGGACACAGGAACACGAGGCAGTCACTCAACATGTCGAGACTGGGTCACAGGAACAGGAGGCAATCCCCCAACTGCTCGAGACTTGGACACAAGAACAGGAGGGAGTCACTCAACTGCTCGAGGCTGGGACACAGGAACAGGAAGCAGTCAATCAACTGCTCGAGACTGGGACACAGGAACAGGAGGCAGTCACTAAACTGCGCGAGACTGGGACACAGGAACGGGAAGTAGTTATTAAACTCAGTGAGACTAGGAGACAGGAACAGGAGGCAGTCACTCAACTACTCGAGACTTGGACACAGAAGCAGGAGGCAGTAACTCAACTGCTCAAAACTGGGACTCAGGAACAGGAGGCAGTCACTCAACTGCTGAAGATGGGACACAGGAACAGGAGGCAGTCATTCAACTGCTCGAGACTGGGACACAGGAATAAGAGGGAGTCACTCAACTGCTCGAGACTGGGACACAGGAACAGGAGGCAGTCATTCAACTGCTCGACACTGGGACACAGGAATAAGAGGGAGTCACTCAACTGCTCGAGACTGGGTCACAGGAACAGGAGGCAGTCACTCAAGTGCTCAAAACTGTGTCAAAGGAACAGGCGGGAGTCACTCACTGCTCAGGTCTGGGACATAGGAACAGGAGGCAGTCATTGAACTGAACGAGACTGGGACACAGGAACAGGATGGAGTCACTCAGCTGCTCAAAACTGGGACTCAGGAACAGGAGGCAGTCACTCAACTACTGAAGATGGGACACAGGAACAGGAGGCAGTCAATCAACTGCTCGAGACTGGGGCACAGAAACAGGAGTGAGTCACTCAGCTGCTCAAACCTGGGAAACAGGAACAGGAGAGAGTCACTCATCTGCTCGAGACTGGGACACAGGAACAGGAGAGTGTCACTCAACTGCTCAAGACTGGTACACAGGAACAGGAGGCAGTCATTGAACTGCTCGAGACTTGGACACAGGAACAGAGGGAGTAACTCAGCTGCTCGAGACTGGGACACAGGAACAGAAGGGAGTCACTCAACTGCTCGAGAGTGCGACACAGGAACAGGATACAGTAACTCAACTGCTCGAGACTGGGACACAGGAACAGGAGGGAGTCTTTCAACTGCTCGAGACAGGGTCACAGGAACAGGACGCAGTCACTCAACTGCTCGAGACTGGGTCACAGGAACAGGAGACAGTCACTGAACTGTTCGAGACTGTGACACAGGAACAGGATTGAGTCACTCAGTTGCTCAAAACTTGGGAACAGGAACAGGACAGAGTCACTCAACTGCTCAAGACTGGGACACAGGAACAGGAGGCAGTCACTCAACTGCTCGAGACTGGTACACAGGAACAGGAGGGAGTCACTCAGCTGCTCAAAACTGGGACACAGGAACAGGAGGGAGTCACTCAACTGCTCGAGACTGGGACACAGGAAGAGGAGGCAGACATTCAACTGCTCGAGACTGGGACACAGGGACAGGATACAGCCACACAACTGCTCGAGACTGGGACACAGGAACAGGAGGGAGTCACTCAACAGGTCGCGACTGGGACACAGGAACAGGAGGGAGTCACTCAACTGCTCGAGACTGGGACACAGGAACAGGAGTGAGTCACTCAACTGCTCGAGACTGGGACACAGGAACAGGAGGCAGTCACTCTTCTGCTCGAGACTGGGACACAGGAACAGAGGGAGTCACTCAGCTGCTAAAAACTGGTACCCAGGAACAGGAGGGAGTCACTTAACTTCTCGAGACTGTGACACAGGAACAGGAGGCAGCCACTCAACTGCTCGAGACTGGGACACAGGGACAGAGGGAGTCACTCAACTACTAGAGTCTGGGACACAGGAACACGAGGCAGTCACTCAACAGGTCGAGACTGGGTCATAGGAACAGGAGGCAATCACTCAACAGCTCGAGACTGGGACACAGGAACAAGAAGCAGTCAATCAACTGCTCGAGACTGGGACACAGGAACAGGAGGCAGTCACTAAACTGCGCGACACTGGGACACAAGAACAGGAAGTAGTAATTAAACTCATTGAGACTGGGACACAGGAACAGGAGGCAGTCACTCAACTGCTCGAGACTTGGACACAGGAGAAGGAGGCAGTAACTCAACTGCTCAAAACTGGGACTCAGGAATAGGAAGCAGACACTCAACTGCTCGAGACTGGGAGACAGGAACAGGAGGGAGTCACTCAACTGCTCGAGACTGGGACACAGGAACAGAAGGGAGTCACTCAACGACTAGAGTCTGGGACACAGGAACACGAGGCAGTCACTCAACATGTCGAGACTGGGTCACAGGAACAGGAGGCAATCCCCCAACTGCTCGAGACTTGGACACAAGAACAGGAGGGAGTCACTCAACTGCTCGAGGCTGGGACACAGGAACAGGAAGCAGTCAATCAACTGCTCGAGACTGGGACACAGGAACAGGAGGCAGTCACTAAACTGCGCGAGACTGGGACACAGGAACGGGAAGTAGTTATTAAACTCAGTGAGACTAGGAGACAGGAACAGGAGGCAGTCACTCAACTACTCGAGACTTGGACACAGAAGCAGGAGGCAGTAACTCAACTGCTCAAAACTGGGACTCAGGAACAGGAGGCAGTCACTCAACTGCTGAAGATGGGACACAGGAACAGGAGGCAGTCATTCAACTGCTCGAGACTGGGACACAGGAATAAGAGGGAGTCACTCAACTGCTCGAGACTGGGACACAGGAACAGGAGGCAGTCATTCAACTGCTCGACACTGGGACACAGGAATAAGAGGGAGTCACTCAACTGCTCGAGACTGGGTCACAGGAACAGGAGGCAGTCACTCAAGTGCTCAAAACTGTGTCAAAGGAACAGGCGGGAGTCACTCACTGCTCAGGTCTGGGACATAGGAACAGGAGGCAGTCATTGAACTGAACGAGACTGGGACACAGGAACAGGATGGAGTCACTCAGCTGCTCAAAACTGGGACTCAGGAACAGGAGGCAGTCACTCAACTACTGAAGATGGGACACAGGAACAGGAGGCAGTCAATCAACTGCTCGAGACTGGGGCACAGGAACAGGAGTGAGTCACTCAGCTGCTCAAACCTGGGAAACAGGAACAGGAGAGAGTCACTCATCTGCTCGAGACTGGGACACAGGAACAGGAGAGTGTCACTCAACTGCTCAAGACTGGTACACAGGAACAGGAGGCAGTCATTGAACTGCTCGAGACATGGACACAGGAACAGAGGGAGTAACTCAGCTGCTCGAGACTGGGACACAGGAACAGAAGGGAGTCACTCAACTGCTCGAGAGTGCGACACAGGAACAGGATACAGTAACTCAACTGCTCGAGACTGGGACACAGGAACAGGAGGGAGTCTCTCAACTGCTCGAGACAGGGTCACAGGAACAGGACGCAGTCACTCAACTGCTCGAGACTGGGTCACAGGAACAGGAGACAGTCACTGAACTGTTCGAGACTGTGACACAGGAACAGGATTGAGTCACTCAGTTGCTCAAAACTTGGGAACAGGAACAGGACAGAGTCACTCAACTGCTCAAGATTGGGACACAGGAACAGGAGGCAGTCACTCAACTGCTCGAGACTGGTACACAGGAACAGGATTGAGTCACTCAGTTGCTCAAAACTTGGGAACAGGAACAGGACAGAGTCACTCAACTGCTCAAGATTGGGACACAGGAACAGGAGGCAGTCACTCAACTGCTCGAGACTGGTACACAGGAACAGGAGGGAGTCACTCAGCTGCTCAAAACTGGGACACAGGAACAGGAGGGAGTCACTCAATTGCTCGAGACTGGGACACAGGAAGAGGAGGCAGACATTCAACTGCTCGAGACTGGGACACAGGGACAGGATACAGCCACACAACTGCTCGAGACTGGGACACAGGAACAGGAGGGAGTCTTTCAACAGCTCGAGACTGGGTCACAGGAACAGGATGGAGTCACTCAACTGCTCAAGACTGGGTCACAGGAACAGGAGGCAGTCATTGAACTGTTAGAGACTGTGACACAGGGACAGGAGGGAGTCACTCAGCTGCTCAAAACTTGGGAACAGGAACAGGAGGCAGTAACTCTACAGATCGAGACAGGGACACAGGAAAAGGAGGCAATCACTCAACTGCTCGAGACTGGGACACAGGAACAGAGGGGAGTCACTCAACTGCTCGAGACTGGGAGACAGGAACAGGAGGGAGTCACTCAACTGCTCGAGACTGGGACACAGGAACAGTAGGCAGTCACTCTTCTGCTCGAGACTGGGACACAGGAACAGAGGGAGTCACTCAGCTGCTAAAAACTGGCACGCAGGAACAGGAGGGAGTCACTTTACTGCTCGAGTCTGGGACCCAGGAAGAGGAGAGAGTCACTCAACTTCTCGAGACTGGGACACAGGAACAGGAGTCAGCCACTCAACTGCTCGAGACTGGGACACAGGGACAGAGGGAGTCACTCAACTACGAGAGTCTGGGACACAGGAACACGAGGCAGTCACTCAACAGGTCGAGACTGGGTCACAGGAACAGGAGGCAATCACTCAACTGCTCGAGACTGGGACACAAGAACCCGAGGGAGTCACTCAACAGCTCGAGACTGGGACACAGGAACAAGAAGCAGTCAGTCAACTGCTCGAGACCGGGGCACAGGAACAGGAGGCAGTCACTAAACTGCGCGACACTGGGACACAAGAACAGGAAGTAGTTATTAAACTCATTGAGACTGGGACACAGGAACAGGAGGCAGTCACTCAACTGCTCGAGACTTGGACACAGGAGCAGGAGGCAGTAACTCAACTGCTCAAAACTGGGACTCAGGAATAGGAAGCAGACCCTCAACTGCTCGAGACTGGGACACAGGAACACGAGGCAGTCACTCAACAGGTCGAGACTGGTTCACAGGAACAGGAGGCAATCACTCAACTGCTCGAGACTGGGACACAAGAACAGGAGGGAGTCACTCATCAGCTCGAGACTGGGAGACAGGAACAAGAAGAAGTCATTGAACTGCTCGAGACTTGGACACAGGAACAGAGGGAGTAACTCAGCTGCTCGAAACTGGGACACAGGAACAGAAGGGAGTCACTCAACTGCTCGAGAGTGCGACACAGGAACAGGATACAGTAACTCAACTGCTCGAGACTGGGACACAGGAACAGGAGGGAGTCTTTCAACTGCTCGAGACAGGGTCACAGGAACAGGACGCAGTCACTCAACTGCTCGAGACTGGGTCACAGGAACAGGAGGCAGTCATTGAACTGTTCGAGACTGTGACACAGGAACAGGAGGAAGTCACTCAGCTGCTCAAAACTTGGGAAGAGGAACAGGAGGGAGTCACTCAACTGCTCAAGACTGGGACACAGGAACAGGAGGCAGTCACTCAACTGCTCGAGACTGGGACACAGGAACAGGAGGCAGACACTCAACTGCTCGAGACTGGGACACAGGGACAGGAGGGCATCACTCAACTGCTCGAAACTGGGACACAGGAATAGGAGGGAGTCACTCAACTGCTCGAGACTGGGACACAAGAACAGAATGGAGTCACTCAACTGCTCGTGACTGGGACACAGGAACAGGATACAGTCACACAACTTCTCGAGACTGGGACACAGGAACAGGAGGCAGTCACTCAACAGGTTGAGACTGGGACACAGGAACAGGAGGCAGTCATTCACCTGCTCGAGACTGGGTCACAGGAACAGGAGACAGTCACTCAACTGCTCGAGACTGAGACACAGGAACAGGAGGCAGTCACTCAACACGTCGAGACTGGGACACAGGAACAGGAGGCAATCACTCAACTGCTGGCGACTGGGACACAGGAACAGAAGGCAGTCATTGAACTGCTCGAGACTGGAACACAGGAGCAGCAAGGAGTCACTCAGCTGCTCAAAACTCGGGAACAGATACAGGAGGGAGTCACTCAACTGCTCGAGACTGGGACACAGGAACAGGAGGCAGTCACTCAACTGCTCGAGACTGGGACACAGGAACAGTAGGCAATCATTGAACTTCTCGAGACTGGGACACAGGAACAGGAGGGAGTCACCCAGCTGCTCAAAACTGGGAGACAGGAACAGGAGGCAGGCACTCATGTGCTCGAGTCTGGGACACAGGAACAGGAGGCAGACACTCAACTGCTCGTGACTGGGACACAGGGACAGGAGGCAGACACTCAACTGCTCGTGACTGGGATACAGGGACAGGAGGGCGTCACTCAACTGATCGAGACTGGGACACAAGAACAGAATGGAGTCACTCAACTGCTCGTGACTGGGACACAGGAACAGGATACAGTCACACAACTGTTCGAGACTGGGACACAGGAACAGGAGGCAGTCACTCAACAGGTTGAGACTGGGACACAGGAACAGGAGGCAGACACTCAACTGCTCGTGACTGGGACACAGGGACAGGAGGCAGACACTCAACTGCTCGTGACTGGGACACAGGGACAGGAGGGCGTCACTCAACTGCTCGAGACTGGGACACAAGAACAGAATGGAGTCACTCAACTGCTCGTGACTGGGACACAGGAACAGGAGACAGTCACTCAACTGCTCGAGACTGGGACACAGGAACAGGAGGCAGACACTCAACTGCTGGAGACTGGGACACAGGAACAGAAGGCAGTCATTGAACTGCTCGAGACTGGAACACAGGAGCAGGAAGGAGTCACTCAGCTGCTCAAAACTCGGGAACAGGTACAGGAGGGAGTAACTCAACTGCTCGAGACGGGGACACAGGAACAGGAGGCAGTCACTCAACTGCTCGAGACTGGGACACAGGAACAGTAGGCAATCATTGAACTTCTCGAGACTGGGACACAGGAACAGGAGGGAGTCACCCAGCTGCTCAAAACTGGGAGACAGGAACAGTAGGCAGGCACTCATGTGCTCGAGTCTGGGACACAGGAACAGGAGGCAGACACTCAACTGCTCGTGACTGGGACACAGGGACAGGAGGCAGACACTCAACTGCTCGTGACTGGGACACAGGGACAGGAGGGCGTCACTCAACTGCTCGAGACTGGGACACAAGAACAGAATGGAGTCACTCAACTGCTCGTGACTGGGACACAGGAACAGGATACAGTCACAAAACTGTTCGAGACTGGGACACAGGAACAGGAGGCAGTCACTCAACTGCTCGACACTGGGACACAGGAACAGGAGGCAGACACTCAACTGCTCGTGACTGGGACACAGGGACAGGAGGCAGACACTCAACTGCTCGTGACTGGGACACAGGGACAGGAGGGCGTCACTCAACTGCTCGAGACTGGGACACAAGAACAGAATGGAGTCACTCAACTGCTCGTGACTGGGACACAGGAACAGGATACAGTCACACAACTGCTCGAGACGGGGACACCGGAACAGGAGGCAGTCATTGAACTGTTCGAGACTGTGACACAGGGACAGGAGGGAGTCACTCAGCTGCTCAAAACTAGGGAACAGGAACAGGAGGGAGTCAGCCAACTGCTCATGTCTGGGACACAGGAACAGGAGGCAGTCACACAACTGCTCGAGACTGGGACACAGGAACAGGAGGCAGTCACTCAACAGGTTGAGACTGGGACAAAGGAACAGGAGGCAGTCATTCATCTGCTCGAGACTGGGTCACAGGAACAGGAGGCAGTCACTCAACAGGTCGAGACTGGGACACAGGAACATGAGGCAATCACTCAACTGCTCGAGACTGGGGCACAGGAATAGGAGGCAGTCACTCTTCTGTTCGAGGATGGGACACAGGAACAGAGCGAAACACTCAACTGATCGAGACTGGGACACAGGAACAGGAGGGAGTCACTCAACTGCTCAAAACTGGGACACAGGAACAGGAGGGAGTCACTCAACTGCTCGAGACTGGGACACAGGAACAGGAGGCAGCCACTCAACTGCTCGCAACTGGGACACAGGAACCGGAGGCAGCCAGTCAACTGCTCGAGACTGGGACACAGGGACAGGAGGGCATCACTCTACTGCTCGAGACTGGGACACAGGAACAGAAGGGAGTCACTCAACTGCTCGAGACTGGGACACAGGAAAAGGAGAGAGTCACTCAACTGCTCGAGACTGAGACACAGGAACATGAGGCAGTCACTCAACTGGTTGCGACTGGGACACAGGAACAGGAGGCAGTCACTCAATTGCTCAAAACTGGGACACAGGAACAGGAGGGTGTCACCCAGCTGCTCAAAACTGGGACACAGGAACTGAATGGAGTCACTCAACTGCTCGAGACTGGGACATAGGGAGAGGAGGGCGTCACTCAACTGCTCGAGACTGCGACACAGGAACAGAATGGAGTGACTCAACTGCTCGTGACTGGGACACAGGAACAGGATACAGTCACACAACTTCTCGAGACTGGGACACAGGAACAGGAGGCAGTCACTCAACAGGTTGAGACTGTGACACAGGAACAGGAGGCAGTCATTCACCTGCTCGAGACTGGGTCACAGGAACAGGAGACAGTCACTCAACTGCTCGAGACTGAGACACAGGAACAGGAGGCAGTCACTCAACACGTCGAGACTGGGACACAGGAACAGGAGGCAATCACTCAACTGCTGGCGACTGGGACACAGGAACAGAAGGCAGTCATTGAACTGCCCGAGACTGGAACACAGGAGCAGCAAGGAGTCACTCAGCTGCTCAAAACTCGGGAACAGATACAGGAGGGAGTAACTCAACTGCTCGAGACTGGGACACAGGAACAGGAGGCAGTCACTCAACTGCTCGAGACTGGGACACAGGAACAGTAGGCAATCATTGAACTTCTCGAGACTGGGACACAGGAACAGGAGGGAGTCACCCAGCTGCTCAAAACTGGGAGACAGGAACAGGAGGCAGGCACTCATGTGCTCGAGTCTGGGACACAGGAACAGGAGGCAGACACTCAACTGCTCGTGACTGGGACACAGGGACAGGAGGCAGACACTCAACTGCTCGTGACTGGGACACAGGGACAGGAGGGCGTCACTCAACTGATCGAGACTGGGACACAAGAACAGAATGGAGTCACTCAACTGCTCGTGACTGGGACACAGGAACAGGATACAGTCACACAACTGTTCGAGACTGGGACACAGGAACAGGAGGCAGTCACTCAACAGGTTGAGACTGGGACACAGGAACAGGAGGCAGACACTCAACTGCTCGTGACTGGGACACAGGGACAGGAGGCAGACACTCAACTGCTCGTGACTGGGACACAGGGACAGGAGGGCGTCACTCAACTGCTCGAGACTGGGACACAAGAACAGAATGGAGTCACTCAACTGCTCGTGACTGGGACACAGGAACAGGAGACAGTCACTCAACTGCTCGAGACTGGGACACAGGAACAGGAGGCAGACACTCAACTGCTGGAGACTGGGACACAGGAACAGAAGGCAGTCATTGAACTGCTCGAGACTGGAACACAGGAGCAGGAAGGAGTCACTCAGCTGCTCAAAACTCGGGAACAGGTACAGGAGGGAGTAACTCAACTGCTCGAGACGGGGACACAGGAACAGGAGGCAGTCACTCAACTGCTCGAGACTGGGACACAAGAACAGAATGGAGTCACTCAACTGCACGTGACTGGGACACAGGAACAGGATACAGTCACACAACTGTTCGAGACTGGGACACAGGAACAGTAGGCAATCATTGAACTTCTCGAGACTGGGACACAGGAACAGGAGGCAGACACTCAACTGCTCGTGACTGGGACACAGGGACAGGAGGCAGACACTCAACTGCTCGTGACTGGGACACAGGGACAGGAGGGCGTCACTCAACTGCTCGAGACTGGGACACAAGAACAGAATGGAGTCACTCAACTGCTCGTGACTGGGACACAGGAACAGGATACAGTCACAAAACTGTTCGAGACTGGGACACAGGAACAGGAGGCAGTCACTCAACTGCTCGACACTGGGACACAGGAACAGGAGGCAGACACTCAACTGCTCGTGACTGGGACACAGGGACAGGAGGCAGACACTCAACTGCTCGTGACTGGGACACAGGGACAGGAGGGCGTCACTCAACTGCTCGAGACTGGGACACAAGAACAGAATGGAGTCACTCAACTGCTCGTGACTGGGACACAGGAACAGGATACAGTCACACAACTGCTCGAGACGGGGACACCGGAACAGGAGGCAGTCATTGAACTGTTCGAGACTGTGACACAGGGACAGGAGGGAGTCACTCAGCTGCTCAAAACTAGGGAACAGGAACAGGAGGGAGTCAGCCAACTGCTCATGTCTGGGACACAGGAACAGGAGGCAGTCACACAACTGCTCGAGACTGGGACACAGGAACAGGAGGCAGTCACTCAACAGGTTGAGACTGGGACAAAGGAACAGGAGGCAGTCATTCATCTGCTCGAGACTGGGTCACAGGAACAGGAGGCAGTCACTCAACAGGTCGAGACTGGGACACAGGAACATGAGGCAATCACTCAAATGCTCGAGACTGGGGCACAGGAATAGGAGGCAGTCACTCTTCTGTTCGAGGATGGGACACAGGAACAGAGCGAATCACTCAACTGATCGAGACTGGGACACAGGAACAGGAGGGAGTCACTCAACTGCTCAAAACTGGGACACAGGAACAGGAGGGAGTCACTCAACTGCTCGAGACTGGGACACAGGAACAGGAGGCAGCCACTCAACTGCTCGCAACTGGGACACAGGAACCGGAGGCAGCCAGTCAACTGCTCGAGACTGGGACACAGGGACAGGAGGGCATCACTCTACTGCTCGAGACTGGGACACAGGAACAGAAGGGAGTCACTCAACTGCTCGAGACTGGGACACAGGAAAAGGAGAGAGTCACTCAACTGCTCGAGACTGAGACACAGGAACATGAGGCAGTCACTCAACTGGTTGCGACTGGGACACAGGAACAGGAGGCAGTCACTCAATTGCTCAAAACTGGGACACAGGAACAGGAGGGTGTCACCCAGCTGCTCAAAACTGGGACACAGGAACTGAATGGAGTCACTCAACTGCTCGAGACTGGGACATAGGGAGAGGAGGGCGTCACTCAACTGCTCGAGACTGCGACACAGGAACAGAATGGAGTGACTCAACTGCTCGTGACTGGGACACAGGAACAGGATACAGTCACACAACTTCTCGAGACTGGGACACAGGAACAGGAGGCAGTCACTCAACTGCTCGAGACTGGGACACAGGAACAGGAGGCAGTCACTCAACTGCTCGAGACTGGGACACAGGAACAGTAGGCAATCATTGAACGTCTCGAGACTGGGACACAGGAACAGGAGGGAGTCACCCAGCTGCTCAAAACTGGGAGACAGGAACAGGAGGCAGGCACTCATGTGCTCGAGTCTGGGACACAGGAACAGGAGGCAGACACTCAACTGCTCGTGACTAGGACACAGGGACAGGAGGCAGACACTCAACTGCTCGTGACTGGGACACAGGGACAGGAGGGCGTCACTCAACTGCTCGAGACTGGGACACAAGAACAGAATGGAGTCACTCAACTGCTCGTGACTGGGACACAGGAACAGGATACAGTCACACAACTGTTCGAGACTGGGACACAGGAACAGGAGGCAGTCACTCAACTGCTCGAGACTGGGACACAGGAACAGGAGGCAGACACTCAACTGCTCGTGACTGGGACACAGGGACAGGAGGCAGACACTCAACTGCTCGTGACTGGGACACAGGGACAGGAGGGCGTCACTCAACTGCTCGAGACTGGGACACAAGAACAGGATACAGTCACACAACTTCTCGAGACTGGGACACAGGAACAGGAGGCAGTCACTCAACAGGTTGAGACTGGGACACAGGAACAGGAGGCAGTCATTCACCTGCTCGAGACTGGGTCACAGGAACACAGACAGTCACTCAACTGCTCGAGACTGAGACACAGGAACAGGAGGGAGTCACTCAACTGCTCGAGACTGGGACACAGGAACAGGAGGCAGCCACTCAACTGCTCGCAACTGGGACACAGGAACCGGAGGCAGCCAGTCAACTGCTCGAGACTGGGACACAGGGACAGGAGGGCATCACTCTACTGCTCGAGACTGGGACACAGGAACAGAAGGGAGTCACTCAACTGCTCGAGACTGGGACACAGGAAAAGGAGAGAGTCACTCAACTGCTCGAGACTGAGACACAGGAACATGAGGCAGTCACTCAACTGGTTGCGACTGGGACACAGGAACAGGAGGCAGTCACTCAATTGCTCAAAACTGGGACACAGGAACAGGAGGGTGTCACCCAGCTGCTCAAAACTGGGACACAGGAACTGAATGGAGTCACTCAACTGCTCGAGACTGGGACATAGGGAGAGGAGGGCGTCACTCAACTGCTCGAGACTGCGACACAGGAACAGAATGGAGTGACTCAACTGCTCGTGACTGGGACACAGGAACAGGATACAGTCACACAACTTCTCGAGACTGGGACACAGGAACAGGAGGCAGTCACTCAACTGCTCGAGACTGGGACACAGGAACAGGAGGCAGTCACTCAACTGCTCGAGACTGGGACACAGGAACAGTAGGCAATCATTGAACGTCTCGAGACTGGGACACAGGAACAGGAGGGAGTCACCCAGCTGCTCAAAACTGGGAGACAGGAACAGGAGGCAGGCACTCATGTGCTCGAGTCTGGGACACAGGAACAGGAGGCAGACACTCAACTGCTCGTGACTAGGACACAGGGACAGGAGGCAGACACTCAACTGCTCGTGACTGGGACACAGGGACAGGAGGGCGTCACTCAACTGCTCGAGACTGGGACACAAGAACAGAATGGAGTCACTCAACTGCTCGTGACTGGGACACAGGAACAGGATACAGTCACACAACTGTTCGAGACTGGGACACAGGAACAGGAGGCAGTCACTCAACTGCTCGAGACTGGGACACAGGAACAGGAGGCAGACACTCAACTGCTCGTGACTGGGACACAGGGACAGGAGGCAGACACTCAACTGCTCGTGACTGGGACACAGGGACAGGAGGGCGTCACTCAACTGCTCGAGACTGGGACACAAGAACAGGATACAGTCACACAACTTCTCGAGACTGGGACACAGGAACAGGAGGCAGTCACTCAACAGGTTGAGACTGGGACACAGGAACAGGAGGCAGTCATTCACCTGCTCGAGACTGGGTCACAGGAACACAGACAGTCACTCAACTGCTCGAGACTGAGACACAGGAACAGGAGGGAGTCACTCAACTGCTCGAGACTGGGACACAGGAACAGGAGGCAGCCACTCAACTGCTCGCAACTGGGACACAGGAACCGGAGGCAGCCAGTCAACTGCTCGAGACTGGGACACAGGGACAGGAGGGCATCACTCTACTGCTCGAGACTGGGACACAGGAACAGAAGGGAGTCACTCAACTGCTCGAGACTGGGACACAGGAAAAGGAGAGAGTCACTCAACTGCTCGAGACTGAGACACAGGAACATGAGGCAGTCACTCAACAGGTCGAGACTGGGACACAGGAACAGGAGGCAATCACTCAACTGCTGGAGACTGGGACACAGGAACAGAAGGCAGTCATTGAATTGCTCGAGACTGGAACACAGGAGCAGGAAGGAGTCACTCAGCTGCTCAAAACTCGGGAACAGGTACAGGAGGGAGTAACTCAACTGCTCGAGACTGGGACACAGGAACAGGAGGCAGTCACTCAGCTGCTCGAGACTGGGACACAGGAACAGTAGGCAATCATTGAACTTCTCGAGACTGGGACACAGGAACAGGAGGGAGTCACCAAGCTGCTCAAAACTGGGAGACAGGAACAGGAGGCAGGCACTCATGTGCTCGAGTCTGGGACACAGGAACAGGAGGCAGACACTCAACTGCTCGTGACTGGGACACAGGGACAGGAGGCAGACACTCAACTGCTCGTGACTGGGACACAGGGACAGGAGGGCGTCACTCAACTGCTCGAGACTGGGACACAAGAACAGAATGGAGTCACTCAACTGCTCGTGACTGGGACACAGGAACAGGATACAGTCACACAACTGTTCGAGACTGGGACACAGGAACAGGAGGCAGACAATCAACTGCTCGTGACTGGGACACAGGGACAGGAGGCAGACACTCAACTGCTCGTGACTGGGACACAGGGACAGGAGGGCGACACTCAACTGCTCGAGACTGGGACACAAGAACAGAATGGAGTCACTCAACTGCTCGTGACTGGGACACAGGAACAGGATACAGTCACACAACTGCTCGAGACTGGGACACAGGAACAGGAGGCAGTAATTGAACTGTTCGAGACTGTGACACAGGGACAGGAGGCAGATACTCAGCTGCTCAAAACTTGGGAACAGGAACAGGAGGCAGTCACTCTACAGATCGAGACTGGGACACAGGATAAGGAGGCAATCACTCAACTGCTCGAGACTGGGACACAGGAACAGGGGGGAGTTTCTCAACTGCTCGAGACTGGGACAAAGGAACAGGCGGGCGTGACTCAACTGCTCGAGACTGGCACACAGGAACAGAAGGTAGTCACTCAACGACTAGAGTCTGGGACACTGGAACACGAGGCAGTCACTCAACAGGTCGAGACTGGGTCACAGGAACAGGAGGCAATCATTGAACTGCTCGAGACTTGGACACAGGAACAGAGGGAGTAACTCAGCTGCTCGAGACTGGGACACAGGAACTGAAGGGAGTCTCTCTCAACTGCTCGAGAGTGGGACACAGGAACAGGATACAGTAACTCAACTGCTCGAGACTGGGACACAGGAACAGGACGCAGTCACTCAACTGCTCGAGACAGGGTCACAGGAAGAGGAGGCAGTCATTGAACTGTTCGAGACTGTGACACAGGAACAGGAGGGAGTCACTCAGCTGCTCAAAACTTGGGAACAGGAACAGGAGGCAGTCACTCAACTGCTCAAGACTGGGACACAGGAACAGGAGGCAGTCACTCAACTGCTCGAGACTGGTACACAGGAACAGGAGGGAGTCACTAAGCTGCTCGAAACTGGGACACAGGAATAGGAGGGAGTCACTCAACTGTTCGAGACTGGGACACAGGAACCGGAGGCAGCCACTCAACTGATCGAGACTGGGACACAGGGACAGGAGGGCATCACTCTACTGCTCGAGACTGGGACACAGGAACAGAAGGGAGTCACTCAACTGCTCGTGACTGGGACATAGGAACAGGATGCAGTCACACAACTGCTCGAGACTGGGACACTGGAACAGGAGGCAGTCACTCAACAGGTTGAGATTGGGACAAAGGAACAGGAGGCAGTCATTCAACTGCTCGAGACTGGGTCACAGGAACAGGAGGCAGTCACTCAACAGGTCGAGACCGGGACACAGGAACATGAGGCAATCACTCAACTGCTCGAGACTGGGGCACAGGAACAGGAGGCAGTCACTCTTCTGTTCGAGGATGGGACACAGGAACAGAGGGAGTCACTCAACTGATCGAGACTGGGACACAGGAACAGGAGGGAGTCACTCAACTGCTCGAGACTGGGACACAGGAAAAGGAGAGAGTCACTCAACTGCTCGAGACTGAGACACAGGAACATGAGGCAGTCACTCAACAGGTTGAGACTGGGACACAGGAACAGGAGGCAGTCACTCAACTGCTCAAAACTGGGACACAGGAACAGGAGGGAGTCACTCAGCTGCTCAAAACTGGGACACAGGAACTGAATGGAGTCACTCAACTGCTCGAGACTGGGACGCAGGGAGAGGAGGGCGTCACTCAACTGCTCGAGACTGCGACACAGGAACAGAATGGAGTCACTCAACTGCTCGTGACTGGGACACAGGAACAGGATACAGTCACACAACTTCTCGAGACTGGGACACAGGAACAGGAGGCAGTCATTCACCTGCTCGAGACTGTGTCACAGGAACAGGAGACAGTCACTCAACTGCTCGAGACTGAGACACAGGAACAGGAGGCAGTCACTCAACACGTCGAGACTGGGACACAGGAACAGGAGGGAATCACTCAACTGCTCGAGACTGGGACACAGGAACAGAAGGCAGTCATTGAACTGCTCGAGACTGGAACACAGGATCAGGAAGGAGTCATTCAGCTGCTCAAAACTCGGGAACAGGTACAGGAGGGAGTAACTCAACTGCTCGAGACGGGGACACAGGAACAGGAGGCAGTCACTCAACTGCTCGAGACTGGGACACAGGAACAGTAGGCAATCATTGACGTTCTCAAGACTGGGACACAGGAACAGGAGGGAGTCACCCAGCTGCTCAAAACTGGGAGACAGGAACAGGAGGCAGGCACTCATGTGCTCGAGTCTGGGACACAGGAACAGGAGGCAGACACTCAACTGCTCGTGACTGGAACACAGGGACAGGAGGCAGACACTCAACTGCTCGTGACTGGGACACAGGGACAGGAGGGCGTCACTCAACTGCTCGAGACTGGGACACAAGAACAGAATGGAGTCACTCAACTGCTCGTGACTGGGACACAGGAACAGGATACAGTCACACAACTGTTCGAGACTGGGACACAGGAACAGGAGGCAGTCACTCAACTGCTCGAGACTGGGACACAGGAACAGGAGGCAGACACTCAACTGCTCGTGACTGGGACACAGGGACAGGAGGCAGACACTCAACTGCTCGTGACTGGGACTCAAGAACAGAATGGAGTCACTCAACCGCTCGAGACTGGGACACAGGGACAGAGGGAGTCACTCAACTACGAGAGTCTGGGACACAGGAACACGAGGCAGTCACTCAACAGGTCGAGACTGTGTCACAGGAACAGGATACAGTCACACAACTGCTCGAGACTGGGACACTGGAACAGGAGGCAGTCATTGAACTGTTCGAGACTGTGACACAGGGACAGGAGGCAGTCACTGAGCTGCACAAAACTTGGGAACAGGAACAGGAGGCAGTCACTCTACAGATCGAGACTGGGACACAGGAAAAGGAGGCAATCACTCAACTGCTCGAGACTGGGACACAGGAACAGGGGGGAGTCACTCAACTGCTCGAGACTGGGACACAGGAACAGGAGGGAGTCACTCAACTGCTCGAGACTGGGACACAGGAACAGGAGGCAGTCACTGTTCTGCTCGAGACTGGGACACAGGAACAGAGGGAGTCACTCAGCTGCTAACAACTGGTACCCAGGAACAGGAGGGAGTCACTTAACTGCTCGAGTCTGGGACCCAGGAAGAGGAGAGAGTCACTCAACTTCTCGAGACTGGGACACAGGAACAGGAGTCAGCCACTCAACTGCTCGAGACTGGGACACAGGGACAGAGGGAGTCACTCAACTACGAGAGTCTGGGACACAGGAACACGAGGCAGTCACTCAACAGGTCGAGACTGGGTCACAGGAACAGGAGGCAATCACTCAACTGCTCGAGACTGGGACACAAGAACAGGAGGAAGTCACTCAACAGCTCGAGACTGGAACACAGGAACAAGAAGCAGTCAGTCAACTGCTCGAGACTGGGACACAGGAACAGGAGGCAGTCACTAAACTGCGCGACACTGGGACACAAGAACAGGAATTAGTAATTAAACTCATTGAGACTGGGACACAGGAACAGGAGGCAGTCACTCAACTGCTCGAGACTTGGACACAGGAGCAGGAGGCAGTAACTCAACTGCTCAAAACTGGGACTCAGGAATAGGAAGCAGACCGTCAACTGCTCGAGACTGGGAGACAGGAACAGGAGGGCGTCACTCAATTGCTCGAGACTGGGACACAGGAACAGAAGGGAGTCACTCAGCGACTAGAGTCTGGGACACTGGAACACGAGGCAGTCACTCAACAGGTCGAGACTGGGTCACAGGAACAGGAGGCAATCATTGAACTGCTCGAGACTTGGACACAGGAACACAGGGAGTAACTCAGATGCTCGAGACTGGGACACAGGAAAAGAAGGGAGTCACTCAACTGCTCGAGAGTGCGACACAGGAACAGGATACAGTAACTCAACTGCTCGAGACTGGGACACAGGAACAGGAGGGAGTCTTTCAACTGCTCGAGACAGGGTCACAGGAACAGGACGCAGTCACTCAACTGCTCGAGACTGGGTCACAGGAACAGGAGGCAGTCATTGAACTGTTCGAGACTGTGACACAGGAACAGGAGGGAGTCACTCAGCTGCTCAAAACTTGTGAACAGGAACAGGAGGGAGTCACTCAGCTGCTCAAGACTGGGACACAGGAACAGGAGGCAGTCACTCAAATGCTCGAGAGTGGTACACAGGAACAGGAGGGAGTCACTCAGCTGCTCAAAACTGGGACACAGGAACAGGAGGGAGTCACTCAACTGCTCGAGACTGGGACACAGGAAGAGGAGGCAGCCACTCAACTGCTCGAGACTGGGACACAGGGACAGGAGGGCATCACTCAACTGCTCGAAACTGGGACACAGGAATAGGAGGGAGTCACTCAACTGTACGAGACTGGGACACAGGAACCGGAGGCAGCCACTCAGCTGCTCGAGACTGGGACACAGGGACAGGAGTGCATCACTCTACTGCTCGAGACTGGGACACAGGAACAGAAGGGAGTCACTCAACTGCTCGTGACTGGGACATAGGAACAGGATGCAGTCACACAACTGCTCGAGACTGGGACACTGGAACAGGAGGCAGTCACTCAACAGGTTGAGACTGGGACAACGGGACAGGAGGCAGTCATTCAACTGCTCGTGCTGGGTCACAGGAACAGGAGGCAGTCACTCAACAGTTCGAGACTGGGACACTGGAACAGGAGGCAGTCACTCAACAGGTTGAGACTGGGACAAAGGAACAGGAGGCAGTCATTCATCTGCTCGAGACTGGGTCACAGGAACAGGAGGCAGTCACTCAACAGGTCGAGTCTGGGACACAGGAACATGAGGCAATCACTCAACTGCTCGAGACTGGGGCACAGGAACAGGAGGCAGTCACTCAACTGATCGAGACTGGGACACAGGAACAGGAGGGAGTCACTCAACAGCTCGAGACTGGGACACAGGAAAAGGAGAGAGTCACTCAACTGCTCGAGACTGGGACACAGGAACAGGAGGGAGTCACTCAACTGCTCAAAACTGGGACACAGGAACATGAGGGAGTCACTCAACTGCTCGAGACTGGGACAAAGGAAGAGGAGGCAGCCACTCAACTGCTCGAGACTGGGACACAGTGACAGGAGGGCATCACTCAACGGCTCGAAACTGGGACACAGGAATAGGAGGGAGTCACTCAACTGTTCGAGACTGGGACACAGGAACCGGAGGCAGCCACTCAACTGCTCGAGACTGGGACACAGGGACAGGAGGGCATCACTCTACTGCTCGAGACTGGGACACAGGAACAGAAGGGAGTCACTCAACTGCTCGTGACTGGGACATAGGAACAGGATGCAGTCACACAACTGCTCGAGACTGGGACACAGGAACTGAAGGGAGTCTCTCTCAACTGCTCGAGAGTGGGACACAGGAACAGGATACAGTAACTCAACTGCTCGAGACTGGGACACAGGAACAGGACGCAGTCACTCAACTGCTCGAGACAGGGTCACAGGAAGAGGAGGCAGTCATTGAACTGTTCGAGACTGTGACACAGGAACAGGAGGGAGTCACTCAGCTGCTCAAAACTTGGGAACAGGAACAGGAGGCAGTCACTCAACTGCTCAAGACTGGGACACAGGAACAGGAGGCAGTCACTCAACTGCTCGAGACTGGTACACAGGAACAGGAGGGAGTCACTAAGCTGCTCGAAACTGGGACACAGGAATAGGAGGGAGTCACTCAACTGTTCGAGACTGGGACACAGGAACCGGAGGCAGCCACTCAACTGATCGAGACTGGGACACAGGGACAGGAGGGCATCACTCTACTGCTCGAGACTGGGACACAGGAACAGAAGGGAGTCACTCAACTGCTCGTGACTGGGACATAGGAACAGGATGCAGTCACACAACTGCTCGAGACTGGGACACTGGAACAGGAGGCAGTCACTCAACAGGTTGACATTGGGACAAAGGAACAGGAGGCAGTCATTCAACTGCTCGAGACTGGGTCACAGGAACAGGAGGCAGTCACTCAACAGGTCGAGACCGGGACACAGGAACATGAGGCAATCACTCAACTGCTCGAGACTGGGGCACAGGAACAGGAGGCAGTCACTCTTCTGTTCGAGGATGGGACACAGGAACAGAGGGAGTCACTCAACTGATCGAGACTGGGACACAGGAACAGGAGGGAGTCACTCAACTGCTCGAGACTGGGACACAGGAAAAGGAGAGAGTCACTCAACTGCTCGAGACTGAGACACAGGAACATGAGGCAGTCACTCAACAGGTTGAGACTGGGACACAGGAACAGGAGGCAGTCACTCAACTGCTCAAAACTGGGACACAGGAACAGGAGGGAGTCACTCAGCTGCTCAAAACTGGGACACAGGAACTGAATGGAGTCACTCAACTGCTCGAGACTGGGACGCAGGGAGAGGAGGGCGTCACTCAACTGCTCGAGACTGCGACACAGGAACAGAATGGAGTCACTCAACTGCTCGTGACTGGGACACAGGAACAGGATACAGTCACACAACTTCTCGAGACTGGGACACAGGAACAGGAGGCAGTCATTCACCTGCTCGAGACTGTGTCACAGGAACAGGAGACAGTCACTCAACTGCTCGAGACTGAGACACAGGAACAGGAGGCAGTCACTCAACACGTCGAGACTGGGACACAGGAACAGGAGGGAATCACTCAACTGCTCGAGACTGGGACACAGGAACAGAAGGCAGTCATTGAACTGCTCGAGACTGGAACACAGGATCAGGAAGGAGTCATTCAGCTGCTCAAAACTCGGGAACAGGTACAGGAGGGAGTAACTCAACTGCTCGAGACGGGGACACAGGAACAGGAGGCAGTCACTCAACTGCTCGAGACTGGGACACAGGAACAGTAGGCAATCATTGACGTTCTCAAGACTGGGACACAGGAACAGGAGGGAGTCACCCAGCTGCTCAAAACTGGGAGACAGGAACAGGAGGCAGGCACTCATGTGCTCGAGTCTGGGACACAGGAACAGGAGGCAGACACTCAACTGCTCGTGACTGGAACACAGGGACAGGAGGCAGACACTCAACTGCTCGTGACTGGGACACAGGGACAGGAGGGCGTCACTCAACTGCTCGAGACTGGGACACAAGAACAGAATGGAGTCACTCAACTGCTCGTGACTGGGACACAGGAACAGGATACAGTCACACAACTGTTCGAGACTGGGACACAGGAACAGGAGGCAGTCACTCAACTGCTCGAGACTGGGACACAGGAACAGGAGGCAGACACTCAACTGCTCGTGACTGGGACACAGGGACAGGAGGCAGACACTCAACTGCTCGTGACTGGGACTCAAGAACAGAATGGAGTCACTCAACCGCTCGAGACTGGGACACAGGGACAGAGGGAGTCACTCAACTACGAGAGTCTGGGACACAGGAACACGAGGCAGTCACTCAACAGGTCGAGACTGTGTCACAGGAACAGGATACAGTCACACAACTGCTCGAGACTGGGACACTGGAACAGGAGGCAGTCATTGAACTGTTCGAGACTGTGACACAGGGACAGGAGGCAGTCACTGAGCTGCACAAAACTTGGGAACAGGAACAGGAGGCAGTCACTCTACAGATCGAGACTGGGACACAGGAAAAGGAGGCAATCACTCAACTGCTCGAGACTGGGACACAGGAACAGGGGGGAGTCACTCAACTGCTCGAGACTGGGACACAGGAACAGGAGGGAGTCACTCAACTGCTCGAGACTGGGACACAGGAACAGGAGGCAGTCACTGTTCTGCTCGAGACTGGGACACAGGAACAGAGGGAGTCACTCAGCTGCTAACAACTGGTACCCAGGAACAGGAGGGAGTCACTTAACTGCTCGAGTCTGGGACCCAGGAAGAGGAGAGAGTCACTCAACTTCTCGAGACTGGGACACAGGAACAGGAGTCAGCCACTCAACTGCTCGAGACTGGGACACAGGGACAGAGGGAGTCACTCAACTACGAGAGTCTGGGACACAGGAACACGAGGCAGTCACTCAACAGGTCGAGACTGGGTCACAGGAACAGGAGGCAATCACTCAACTGCTCGAGACTGGGACACAAGAACAGGAGGAAGTCACTCAACAGCTCGAGACTGGAACACAGGAACAAGAAGCAGTCAGTCAACTGCTCGAGACTGGGACACAGGAACAGGAGGCAGTCACTAAACTGCGCGACACTGGGACACAAGAACAGGAATTAGTAATTAAACTCATTGAGACTGGGACACAGGAACAGGAGGCAGTCACTCAACTGCTCGAGACTTGGACACAGGAGCAGGAGGCAGTAACTCAACTGCTCAAAACTGGGACTCAGGAATAGGAAGCAGACCGTCAACTGCTCGAGACTGGGAGACAGGAACAGGAGGGCGTCACTCAATTGCTCGAGACTGGGACACAGGAACAGAAGGGAGTCACTCAGCGACTAGAGTCTGGGACACTGGAACACGAGGCAGTCACTCAACAGGTCGAGACTGGGTCACAGGAACAGGAGGCAATCATTGAACTGCTCGAGACTTGGACACAGGAACACAGGGAGTAACTCAGATGCTCGAGACTGGGACACAGGAAAAGAAGGGAGTCACTCAACTGCTCGAGAGTGGGACACAGGAACAGGATACAGTAACTCAACTGCTCGAGACTGGGACACAGGAACAGGAGGGAGTCTTTCAACTGCTCGAGACAGGGTCACAGGAACAGGACGCAGTCACTCAACTGCTCGAGACTGGGTCACAGGAACAGGAGGCAGTCATTGAACTGTTCGAGACTGTGACACAGGAACAGGAGGGAGTCACTCAGCTGCTCAAAACTTGTGAACAGGAACAGGAGGGAGTCACTCAGCTGCTCAAGACTGGGACACAGGAACAGGAGGCAGTCACTCAAATGCTCGAGAGTGGTACACAGGAACAGGAGGGAGTCACTCAGCTGCTCAAAACTGGGACACAGGAACAGGAGGGAGTCACTCAACTGCTCGAGACTGGGACACAGGAAGAGGAGGCAGCCACTCAACTGCTCGAGACTGGGACACAGGGACAGGAGGGCATCACTCAACTGCTCGAAACTGGGACACAGGAATAGGAGGGAGTCACTCAACTGTACGAGACTGGGACACAGGAACCGGAGGCAGCCACTCAGCTGCTCGAGACTGGGACACAGGGACAGGAGTGCATCACTCTACTGCTCGAGACTGGGACACAGGAACAGAAGGGAGTCACTCAACTGCTCGTGACTGGGACATAGGAACAGGATGCAGTCACACAACTGCTCGAGACTGGGACACTGGAACAGGAGGCAGTCACTCAACAGGTTGAGACTGGGACAACGGGACAGGAGGCAGTCATTCAACTGCTCGTGCTGGGTCACAGGAACAGGAGGCAGTCACTCAACAGTTCGAGACTGGGACACTGGAACAGGAGGCAGTCACTCAACAGGTTGAGACTGGGACACAGGAACATGAGGCAATCACTCAACTGCTCGAGACTGGGGCACAGGAACAGGAGGCAGTCACTCAACTGATCGAGACTGGGACACAGGAACAGGAGGGAGTCACTCAACAGCTCGAGACTGGGACACAGGAAAAGGAGAGAGTCACTCAACTGCTCGAGACTGGGACACAGGAACAGGAGGGAGTCACTCAACTGCTCAAAACTGGGACACAGGAACATGAGGGAGTCACTCAACTGCTCGAGACTGGGACAAAGGAAGAGGAGGCAGCCACTCAACTGCTCGAGACTGGGACACAGGGACAGGAGGGCATCACTCAACGGCTCGAAACTGGGACACAGGAATAGGAGGGAGTCACTCAACTGTTCGAGACTGGGACACAGGAACCGGAGGCAGCCACTCAACTGCTCGAGACTGGGACACAGGGACAGGAGGGCATCACTCTACTGCTCGAGACTGGGACACAGGAACAGAAGGGAGTCACTCAACTGCTCGGGACTGGGACACAGGAACAGGATGCAGTCACACAACTGCTCGAGACTGGGACACAGGAACAGGAGGCAGTCACTCAACAGGTTGAGACTGGGACAAAGGAACAGGAGGCAGTCATTCAACTGCTCGAGACTGGGTCACAGGAACAGGAGGCACTCACTCAACAGGTCGAGACCGGGACACAGGAACAGGAGGCAATCACTCAACTGCTCGAGACTGCGGCACAGGAACAGGAGGCAGTCACTCTTCTGTTCGAGGATGGGACACAGGAACAGAGGGAGTCACTCAACTGATCGAGACTGGGACACAGGAACAGGAGGGAGTCACTCAACTGCTCGAGACTGGGACACAGGAAAAGGAGAGAGTCACTCAAATGCTCGAGACTGAGACACAGGAACATGAGGCAGTCACTCAACAGGTTGAGACTGGGACACAGGAACAGGAGGCAGTCACTCAACTGCTCAAAACTGGGACACAGGAACAGGAGGGAGTCACTCAGCTGCTCAAAACTGGGACACAGGAACTGAATGGAGTCACTCAACTGCTCGAGACTGGGACACAGGGAGAGGAGGGCGTCACTCAACTGCTCGAGACTGCGACACAGGAACAGAATGGAGTGACTCAACTGCTCGTGACTGGGACACAGGAACAGGATACAGTCACACAACTTCTCGAGACTGGGACACAGGAGCAGGAAGGCAGTCACTCAACAGGTTGAGACTGGGACACAGGAACAGGAGGCAGTCATTCAACTGCTCGAGACTGTGTCACAGGAACAGGAGACAGTCACTCAACTGCTCGAGACTGAGACACAGGAACAGGAGGCAGTCACTCAACACGTCGAGACTGGGACACAGGAACAGGAGGCAATCACTCAACTGCTGGAGACTGGGACACAGGAACAGAAGGCAGTCATTGAACTGCTCGAGACTGGAACACAGGAGCAGGAAGGAGTCACTCAGCTGCTCAAAACTCGGGAACAGGAACAGGAGGGAGTAACTCAACTGCTCGAGACTGGGACACAGGAACAGGAGGCAGTCACTCAACTGCTCGAGACTGGGACACAGGAACAGTAGGCAATCATTGAACTTCTCGAGACTGGGACCCAGGAACAGGAGGGAGTCACCCAGCTGCTCAAAACTGGGAGACAGGAACAGGAGGCAGTCACTCTTCTGTTCGAGGATGGGACACAGGAACAGAGGGAATCACTCAACTGATCGAGACTGGTACACAGGAACAGGAGGGAGTCACTCAACTGCTCGAGACTGGGACACAGGAAAAGGAGAGAGTCACTCAACTGCTCGAGACTGGGACACAGGAACATGAGGCAGTCACTCAACAGGTTGGGACTTGGACACAGGAACAGGAGGCAGTCACTCAACTGCTCGTGACTGGGACACAGGAACAGGAGGGAGTCACTCAGCTGCTCAAAACTGGGACACAGGAACTGAATGGAGTCACTCAACTGCTCGAGACTGGGACATAGGGAGAGGAGGGCGTCACTCAACTGCTCGAGACTGCGACACAGGAACAGAATGGAGTGACTCAACTGCTCGTGACTGGGACACAGGAACAGGATACAGTCACACAACTTCTCGAGACTGGGACACAGGAACAGGAGGCAGTCACTCAACAGGTTGAGACTGGGACACAGGAACAGGAGGCAGTCATTCACCTGCTCGAGACTGTGTCACAGGAACAGGAGACAGTCACTCAACTGCTCGAGACTGAGACACAGGAAAAGGAGGCAGTCACTCAACACGTCGAGACTGGGACACAGGAACAGGAGGCAATCACTCAACTGCTGGAGACTGGGACACAGGAATAGAAGGCAGTCATTGAACTGCTCGAGACTGGAACACAGGAGCAGGAAGGAGTCACTCAGCTGCTCAAAACTCGGGAACAGGTACAGGAGGGAGTAACTCAACTGCTCGAGACTGGGACACAGGAACAGGAGGCAGTCACTCAACTGCTCGAGACTGGGACACAGGAACAGTAGGCAATCATTGAACTTCTCGAGACTGGGACACAGGAACAGGAGGGAGTCACCCAGCTGCTCAAAACTGGGAGACAGGAACAGGAGGCAGGCACTCATGTGCTCGAGTCTGGGACACAGGAACAGGAGGCAGACACTCAACTGCTCGTGACTGGGACACAGGGACAGGAGGCAGACACTCAACTGCTCGTGACTGGGACACAGGGACAGGAGGGCGTCACTCAACTGCTCGAGCCTGGGACACAAGAACAGAATGGAGTCACTCAACTGCTCGTGACTGGGACACAGGAACAGGATACAGTCACACAACTGTTCGAGACTGGGACACAGGAACAGGAGGCAGTCACTCAACTGCTCGAGACAGGGACACAGGAACAGGAGGCAGACACTCAACTGCTCGTGACTGGGACACAGGGACAGGAGGGCGTCACTCAACTGCTCGAGACTGGGACACAAGAACAGAATGGAGTCACTCAACTGCTCGTGACTGGGACACAGGAACAGAATACAGTCACACAACTGCTCGAGACTGGGACACAGGAACAGGAGGCAGTCATTGAACTGTTCGAGACTGTGACACAGGGACAGGAGGCAGTCACTCAGCTGCTCAAAACTTGGGAACAGGAACAGGAGGCAGTCACTCTACAGATCGAGACTGGGACACAGGAAAAGGAGGCAATCACTCAACTACTCGAGACTGGGACACAGGAACAGGGGGGAGTCACTCAACTGCTCGAGACTGGGACACAGGAACAGGAGGGAGTCACTCAACTGCTCGAGACTGGGACACAGGAACAGGAGGGAGTCACTCAACTGCTCGAGACTGGGACACAGGAACAGGAGGCAGTCACTCTTCTGCTCGAGACTGGGACACAGGAACAGAGGGAGTCACTCAGCTGCTAAAAACTGGTACCCAGGAACAGGAGGGAGTCACTTAACTGCTCGGGGCTGGGAGCCAGGAAGAGGAGAGAGTCACTCAACTGCTCGAGACTGGGACACAGGAACAGGAGGGCGTCACTCAACTGCTCGAGACTGGGACACAGGAACAGAAGGGAGTCACTCAACGACTAGAGTCTGGGACACAGGAACACGAGGCAGTCACTCAACAGGTCGAGACTGGGTCACAGGAAGAGGAGGCAATCATTGAACTGCTCGAGACTTGGGCATAGGAACAGAGGGAGTAACTCAGCTGCTCGAGACTGGGACACAGGAACAGAAGGGAGTCACTCAACTGCTCGAGAGTGGGACACAAGAACAGGATACAGTAACTCAACTGCTCGAGACTGGGACACAGGAACAGGAGGGTGTCTTTCAACTGCTCGAGACAGGGTCACAGGAACAGGACGCAGTCACTCAACTGCTCGTGACTGGGACACAGGAACAGGATACAGTCACACAACTGTTCGAGACTGGGACACAGGAACAGGAGGCAGTCACTCAACTGCTCGAGACAGGGACACAGGAACAGGAGGCAGACACTCAACTGCTCGTGACTGGGACACAGGGACAGGAGGGCGTCACTCAACTGCTCGAGACTGGGACACAAGAACAGAATGGAGTCACTCAACTGCTCGTGACTGGGACACAGGAACAGAATACAGTCACACAACTGCTCGAGACTGGGACACGGAACAGGAGGCAGTCATTGAACTGTTCGAGACTGTGACACAGGGACAGGAGGCAGTCACTCAGCTGCTCAAAACTTGGGAACAGGAACAGGAGGCAGTCACTCTACAGATCGAGACTGGGACACAGGAAAAGGAGGCAATCACTCAACTACTCGAGACTGGGACACAGGAACAGGGGGGAGTCACTCAACTGCTCGAGACTGGGACACAGGAACAGGAGGGAGTCACTCAACTGCTCGAGACTGGGACACAGGAACAGGAGGGAGTCACTCAACTGCTCGAGACTGGGACACAGGAACAGGAGGCAGTCACTCTTCTGCTCGAGACTGGGACACAGGAACAGAGGGAGTCACTCAGCTGCTAAAAACTGGTACCCAGGAACAGGAGGGAGTCACTTAACTGCTCGGGGCTGGGAGCCAGGAAGAGGAGAGAGTCACTCAACTGCTCGAGACTGGGACACAGGAACAGGAGGGCGTGACTCAACTGCTCGAGACTGGGACACAGGAACAGAAGGGAGTCACTCAACGACTAGAGTCTGGGACACAGGAACACGAGGCAGTCACTCAACAGGTCGAGACTGGGTCACAGGAAGAGGAGGCAATCATTGAACTGCTCGAGACTTGGGCATAGGAACAGAGGGAGTAACTCAGCTGCTCGAGACTGGGACACAGGAACAGAAGGGAGTCACTCAACTGCTCGAGAGTGGGACACAAGAACAGGATACAGTAACTCAACTGCTCGAGACTGGGACACAGGAACAGGAGGGTGTCTTTCAACTGCTCGAGACAGGGTCACAGGAACAGGACGCAGTCACTCAACTGCTCGAGACTGGGTCACAGGAACAGGAGGCAGTCATTGAGCTGTTCGAGACTGTGACACCGGAACAGGAGGGAGTCACTCAGCTGCTCAAAACTTGGGAACAGGAACAGGAGGGAGTCACTCAACTGCTCAAGACTGGGACACAGGAACAGGAGGCAGTCACTCAACTGCTCGAGACTGGTACAAAGGAACAGGAGGGAGTCACTCAGCTGCTCAAAACTGGGACACAGGAACAGGAGGGAGTCACTCTACTGCTCGAGACTGGGACACAGGAAGAGGAGGCAGCCACTCAACTGCTCGAGACTGGGACACAGGGACAGGAGGGCATCACTCAACTGCTCGAAACTGGGACACAGGAATAGGAGGGAGTCACTCAACTGTTCGAGACTGGGACACAGGAACCGGAGGCAGAGCACTCAACTGCTCGATACTGGGACACAGGGAGAGGAGGGCGTCACTCAACTGCTCGAGACTGCGACACAGGAACAGAATGGAGTGACTCAACTGCTCGTGACTGGGACACAGGAACAGGATACAGTCACACAACTTCTCGAGACTGGGACACAGGAACAGGAGGCAGTCACTCAACAGGTTGAGACTGGGACACAGGAACAGGAGGCAGTCATTCACCTGCTCGAGACTGGGTCACAGGAACAGGAGACAGTCACTCAACTGCTCGAGACTGAGACACAGGAAAAGGAGGCAGTCACTCAATACGTCGAGACTGGGACACAGGAACAGGAGGGCGTCACTCAACTGCTCGAGACTGGGACACAAGAACAGAATGGAGTCACTCAACTGCTCGTGACTGGGACACAGGAACAGTATACAGTCACACAACTGCTCGAGACTGGGACACCGGAACAGGAGGCAGTCATTGAACTGTTCGAGACTGTGACACAGGGACAGATGGCAGTCACTCAGCTGCTCAAAACTTGGGAACAGGAACAGGAGGCAGTCACTCTACAGATCGAGACTGGGACACAGGAAAAGGAGGCAATCACTCAACTGCTCGAGACTGGGACACAGGAACAGGGGGAGTCACTCAACTGCTCGAGACTGGGACACAGGAACAGGAGGGAGTCACTCAACTGCTCGAGACTGGGACACAGGAACAGGAGGCAGTCACACTTCTGCTCGAGACTGGGACACAGGAACAGAGGGAGTCACTCAGCTGCTAAAAACTGGTACCCAGGAACAGGAGGGAGTCACTTAACTGCTCGAGTCTGGGACCCAGGAAGAGAAGAGAGTCACTCAACTGCTCGAGACTGGGACACAGGAACAGGAGGGCGTGACTCAACTGCTCGAGACTGGGACACAGGAACAGAAGGGAGTCACTCAACGACTAGAGGCTGGGACACAGGAACACGAGGCAGTCACTCAACAGATCGAGACTGGGTCACAGGAACAGGAGGCAATCATTGAACTGCTCGAGACTTGGGCATAGGAACAGAGGGAGTAACTCAGCTGCTCGAGACTGGGACACAGGAACAGAAGGGAGTCACTCAACTGCTCGAGAGTGCGACACAGGAACAGGATACAGTAACTCAACTGCTCGAGACTGGGACACAGGAACAGGAGGGAGTCTTTCAACTGCTCGAGAGAGGGTCACAGGAACAGGATGCAGTCACTCAACTGCTCGAGACTGGGTCACAGGAACAGGAGGCAGTCATTGAGCTGTTCGAGACTGTGACACAGGAACAGGAGGGAGTCACACAGCTGCTCAAAACTTGGGAACAGGAACAGGAGGGAGTCACTCAACTGCTCAAGACTGGGACACAGGAACAGGAGGCAGTCACTCAACTGCTCGAGACTGGTACATAGGAACAGGAGGGAGTCACTCAGCTGCTCAAAACTGGGACACAGGAACAGGAGGCAGTCACTCAACTGCTCGAGACTGGGACACAGGAACAGGAGGCAGCCACTCAACTGCTCGAGACTGGGACACAGGGACAGGAGGGCATCACTCAACTGCTCGAAACTGGGACACAGGAATAGGAGGGAGTCACTCAACTGTTCGAGACTGGGACACAGGAACCGGATGCAGCCACTCAACTGCTCGAGACTGGGACACAGGGACAGGAGGGCATCACCCTACTGCTCGAGACTGGGACACAGGAACAGAAGGGAGTCACTCAACTGCTCGTGACTGGGACATAGGAACAGGATGCAGTCACACAACTGCTCGAGACTGGGACACGGAACAGGAGGCAGTCACTCAACAGGTTGAGACTGGGACAAAGGAACAGGAGGCAGTCATTCAACTGCTCGAGACTGGGTCACAGGAACAGGAGGCAGTCACTCAACAGGTCGAGACCGGGACACAGGAACAGGAGGCAATCACTCAACTGCTCGAGACTGCGGCACAGGAACAGGAGGCAGTCACTCTTCTGTTCGAGGATGGGACACAGGAACAGAGGGAGTCACTCAACTGATCGAGACTGGGACACAGGAACAGGAGGGAGTCACTCAACTGCTCGAGACTGGGACACAGGAAAAGGAGAGAGTCACTCAACTGCTCGAGACTGAGACACAGGAACAGGAGACAGTCACTCAACTGCTCGAGACTGAGACACAGGAACAGGAGGCAGTCACTCAACACGTCGAGACTGGGTCACAGGAACAGGAGGCAATCACTCAACTGCTCGAGACTGGGACACAGGAATAGAAGGCAGTCATTGAACTGCTCGAGACTGGAACACAGGAGCAAAAAGGAGTCACTCAGCTGCTCAAAACTCGGGAACAGGTACAGGAGGGAGTAACTCAACTGCTCGAGACTGGGACACAGGAACAGGAGGCAGTCACTCAACTGTTCGAGACTGGGACACAGGAACAGTAAGCAATCATTGACCTTCTCGAGACTGGGACACAGGAACAGGAGGGAGTCACCCAGCTGCTCAAAACTGGGAGACAGGAACAGGAGGCAGGCACTCATATGCTCGAGTCTGGGACACAGGAACAGGAGGCAGACACTCAACTGCTCGTGACTGGGACACAGGGACAGGAGGCAGACACTCAACTGCTCGTGACTGGGACACAGGGACAGGAGGGCGTCACTCAACTGCTCGAGACTGGGACACAAGAACAGAATGGAGTCACTCAACTGCTCGTGACTGGGACACAGGAACAGGATACAGTCACACAACTGTTCGAGACTGGGACACAGGAACAGGAGGCAGACACTCAACTGCTCGTGACTGGGACACAGGGACAGGAGGCAGACACTCAACTGCTCGTGACTGGGACACAGGGACAGGAGGGCGTCACTCAACTGCTCGAGACTGGGACACAAGAACAGAATGGAGTCACTCAACTGCTCGTGACTGGGACACAGGAACAGGATACAGTCACACAACTGTTCGAGACTGGGACACAGGAACAGGAGGCAGTCACTCAACTGCTCGAGACGTGGACACAGGAAGAGGAGGCAGCCACTCAACTGCTCGAGACTGGGACACAAGAACAGAATGGAGTCACTCAACTGCTCGTGACTGGGACACAGGAACAGGATACAGTCACACAACTGTTCGAGACTGGGACACAGGAACAGGAGGCAGTCTCTCAACTGATCGAGACTGGGACACAGGAAGAGGAGGCAGCCACTCAACTGCTCGAGACTGGGACACAGGGACAGGAAGGCATCACTCATCTGCTCGAAACTGGGACACAGGGACAGGAGTGAGTCACTCAACTGCTCGAGACTGGGACACAAGAACAGAATGGAGTCACTCAACTGCTTGTGACTGGGACACAGGAACAGGATACAGTCACTCAACTGCTCGAGACTGGGACACCGGAACAGGAGGCAGTCATTGAACTGTTCGAGACTGTGACACAGGGACAGGAGGGAGTCAGTCAGCTGCTCAAAACTTGGGAACAGGAACAGGAGGCAGTCACTCTACAGATCGAGACTGGGACACAGGAACAGGAGGCAATCACTCAACTGCTCGAGACTGGGACACAGGAACAGGGGGAGTCACTCAACCGCTCGAGACTGGGACACAGGAACAGGAGGGAGTCACTCAACTGCTCGAGACTGGGACACAGGAACAGGAGGCAGTCACTCTTCTGCTCGAGACTGGGACACAGGAACAGAGGGAGTCACTTAGCTGCTAGAAACTGGCACCCAGGAACAGGAGGGAGTCACTTAACTGCTCGAGTCTGGGACCCAGGAAGAGGAGAGAGTCACTCAACTTCTCGAGACTGGGACACAGGAACAGGAGGCAGCCACTCAACTGCTCGAGACTGGGACACAGGGACAGAGGGAGTCACTCAACTACGAGAGTCTGGGACACAGGAACACGAGGCAGTCACTCAACAGGTCGAGACTGGGTCACAGGAACAGGAGGCAATCACTCAACTGCTCGAGACTGGGACACAAGAACAGGAGGGAGTCACTCAACAGCTCGAGACTGGGACACAGGAACAAGAAGCAGTCAGTCAACTGCTCGAGACTGGGACACAGGGACAGGAGGCAGTCACTAAACTGCGCGACACCTGGACACAAGAACAGGAAGTAGTTATTAAACTCATTGAGACTGGGACACAGGAACAGGAGGCAGTCACTCAACAGGTCGAGACCGGGACACAGGAACAGGAGGCAATCACTCAACTGCTCGAGCCTGGGGCACAGGAACAGGAGGCAGTCACTCTTCTGTTCGAGGATGGGACACAGGAACAGAGGAAGTCACTCAACTGATCGAGACTGGGACACAGGAACAGGAGGGAGTCACTCAACTGCTCGAGACTGGGACACAGGAAAAGGAGAGAGTCACTCAACTGCTCGAGACTGAGACACAGGAACATGAGGCAGTCACTCAACAGGTTGAGACTGGGACACAGGAACAGGAGGCAGTCACTCAACTGCTCAAAACTGGGACACAGGAACAGGAGGGAGTCACTCAGCTGCTCAAAACTGGGACACAGGAACTGAATGGAGTCACTCAACTGCTCGAGACTGGGACACAGGGAGAGGAGGGCGTCACTCAACTGCTCGAGACTGCGACACAGGAACAGAATGGAGTGACTCAACTGTTCGTGACTGGGACACAGGAACAGGATACAGTCACACAACTTCTCGAGACTGGGACACAGGAACAGGAGGCAGTCACTCAACAGGTTGAGACTGGGACACAGGAACAGGAGGCAGTCATTCACCTGCTCGAGACTGGGTCACAGGAACAGGAGACAGTCACTCAACTGCTCGAGACTGAGACACAGGAACAGGAGGCAGTCACTCAACACGTCGAGACTGGGACACAGGAACAGGAGGCAATCACTCAACTGCTGGAGACTGGGACACAGGAATAGAAGGCAGTCATTGAACTGCTCGAGACTGGAACACAGGAGCAGGAAGGAGTCACTCAGCTGCTCAAACCTCGGGAACAGGTACAGGAGGGAGTAACTCAACTGCTCGAGACGGGGACACAGGAACAGGAGGCAGTCACTCAACTGCTCGAGACTGGGACACAGGAACAGTAGGCAATCATTGACCTTCTCGAGACTGGGACACAGGAACAGGAGGGAGTCACCCAGCTGCTCAAAACTGGGAGACAGGAACAGGAGGCAGGCACTCATGTCCTCGAGTTGGGGACACAGGAACAGGAGGCAGAAACTCAACTGCTCGTGACTGGGACACAGGGACAGGAGGCAGACACTCAACTGCTCGTGACTGGGACACAGGGACAGGAGGGCGTCACTCAACTGCTCGAGACTGGGACACAAGAACAGAATGGAGTCACTCAACTGCTCGTGACTGGGACACAGGAACAGGATGCAGTCACACAACTGTTCGAGACTGGGACACAGGAACAGGAGGCAGTCACTCAACTGCTCGAGACTGGGACACAGGAACAGGAGGCAGCCACTCAACTGCTCGAGACTGGGACAACAGGGACAGGAGGGCATCACTCATCTGCTCGAAACTGGGACACAGGGACAGGAGGGCGTCAATCAACTGCTCGAGTCTGGGACACAAGAACAGAATGGAGTCACTCAACTGCTCGTGACTGGGACACAGGAACAGGATACAGTCACACAACTGCTCGAGACTGGGACACCGGAACAGGAGGCAGTCATTGAACTGTTCGAGACTGTGACACAGGGACAGGCGGGAGTCACTCAGCTGCTCAAAACTTGGGAACAGGAACAGGAGGCAGTCACTCTACAGATCGAGACTGGGACACAGGAAAAGGAGGCAATCACTCAACTGCTCGAGACTGGGACACAGGAACAGGGGGGAGTCACTCAACCGCTCGAGACTGGGACACAGGAACAGGAGGGAGTCACTCAACTGCTCGAGACTGGGACACAGGAACAGGAGGCAGTCACTCTTCTGCTCGAGACTGGGACACAGGAAAAGGAGGCAATCACTCAACTGCTCGAGTCTGGGACCCAGGAAGAGGAGAGACTCACTCAACTTCTCGAGACTGGGACACAGGAACAGGAGGGCGTCACTCAACTGCTCGAGACTGGGACACAGGAACAGAAGGGAGTCACTCAACGACTAGAGTCTGGGACACTGGAACACGAGGCAGTCACTCAACAGGTCGAGACTGGGTCTCAGGAACAGGAGGCAATCATTGAACTGCTCGAGACTTGGACACAGGAACAGAGGGAGTAACTCAGCTGCTCGAGACTGGGACGCAGGAACAGAATGGAGTCACTCAACTGCTCGAGAGTGCGACACAGGAACAGGATACAGTAACTCAACTGCTCGAGACTGGGACACAGGAACAGGAGGGAGTCTTTCAACTGCTCGAGACAGGGTCACAGGAACAGGACGCAGTCACTCAACTGCTCGAGACTGGGTCACAGGAACAGGAGGCAGTCATTGAACTGTTCGAGACTGTGACACAGGAACAGGAGGGAGTCACTCAGCTGCTCAAAACTTGGGAACAGGAACAGGAGGGAGTCACTCAACTGCTCAAGACTGGGACACAGGAACAGGAGGCAGTCACTCAACTGCTCGAGACTGGTACACAGGAACAGGAGGGAGTCACTCAGCTGCTCAAAACTGGGACACAGGAACAGGAGGGAGTCACTCAACTGCTCGAGACTGGGACACAGGAAGAGGAGGCAGCCACTCAACTGCTCGAGACTGGGACACAGGGACAGGAGGGCATCACTCTACTGCTCGAGACTGGGACACAGGAACAGAAGGGAGTCACTCAACTGCTAGTGACTGGGACATAGGAACAGGATGCAGTCACACAACTGCTCGAGACTGGGACACAGGAACAGGAGGCAGTCACTCAACAGGTTGAGACTGGGACAAAGGAACAGGAGGCAGTCATTCAACTGCTCGAGACTGGGTCACAGGAACAGGAGGCAGTCACTCAACAGGTCGAGACTGGGACACTGGAACAGGAGGCAGTCACTCAACTGCTCGAGACAGGGACACAGGAACAGGAGGGAGTCACTCAACAGGTCGCGACTGGGACACAGGAACAGGAGGGAGTCACTCAACTGCTCGAGACTGGGACACAAGAACAGAATGGAGTCACTCAACTGCTCGTGACTGGGACACAGGAACAGGATACAGTCACACAACTGCTCGAGACTGGGACACCGGAACAGGAGGCAGTCATTGAACTGTTCGAGACTGTGACACAGGGACAGGAGGGAGTCACTCAGCTGCTCAAAATTTGGGAACAGGAACAGGAGGCAGTCACTCTACAGATCGAGACTGGGACACAGGAAAAGGAAGCAATCACTCAACTGCTCGAGATTGCGACACAGGAACAGGGGGGAGTCACTCAACCGCTCGAGACTGGGACACAGGAACAGGAGGGAGTCACTCAACTGCTCGAGACTGGGACCCAGGAAGAGGAGAGAGTCACTCAACTTCTCGAGACTGGGACACAGGAACAGAGGGAGTCACTCAGCTGCTAAAAACTGGAACCCAGGAACAGGAGGGAGTCACTTAACTGCTCGAGTCTGGGACCCAGGAAGAGGAGAGAGTCACTCAACTTCTCGAGACTGGGACACAGGAACAGGAGGAAGCCACTCAACTGCTCGAGACTGGGACACAGGGACAGAGGGAGTCACTCAACTACTAGAGTCTGGGACACAGGAACACGAGGCAGTCACTCAACAGGTCGAGACTGGGTCACAGGAACAGGAGGCAATCACTCAACTGCTCGAGACTGGGACACAAGAACAGGAGGGAGTCACTCAACAGCTCGAGACTGGGACACAGGAACAAGAAGCAGTCAGTCAACTGCTCGAGACTGGGACACAGGGACAGGAGGCAGTCACTAAACTGCGCGAGACCTGGACACAAGAACAGGAAGTAGTTATTAAACTCATTGAGACTGGGACACAGGAACAGGAGGCAGTCACTCAACTGCTCGAGACTTGGACACAGGAGAAGGAGGCAGTAACTCAACTGCTCAAAACTGGGACTCAGGAATAGGAAGCAGACTCTCAACTGCTCGAGACTGGGAGACAGGAACAGGAGGGCGTCACTCAACTGCTCGAGACTGGGACACAGGAACAGAAGGGAGTCACTCAACGACTAGAGTCTGGGACACTGGAACACGAGGCAGTCACTCAACAGGTCGAGACTGGGTCACAGGAACAGGAGGCAATCATTGAACTGCTCGAGACTTGGACACAGGAACAGAGGGAGTAACTCAGCTGCTCGAGACTGGGACACAGGAACAGAAGGGAGTCACTCAACTGCTCGAGAGTGCGACACAGGAACAGGATACAGTAACTCAACTGCTCGAGACTGGGACACAGGAACAGGAGGGAGTCTTTCAACTGCTCGAGACAGGGTCACAGGAACAGGACGCAGTCACTCAACTGCTCGAGACTGGGTCACAGGAACAGGAGGCAGTCATTGAACTGTTTGAGACTGTGACATAGGAACAGGAGGGAGTCACTCAGCTGCTCAAAACTTGGGAACAGGAACAGGAGGGAGTCACTCAACTGCTCAAGACTGGGACACAGGAACAGGAGGCAGTCACTCAACTGCTCGAGACTGGTACACAGGAACAGGAGGGAGTCACTCAGCTGCTCAAAACTGGGTCACAGGAACAGGAGGGAGTCACTCAACTGCTCGAGACTGGGACACAGGAAGAGGAGGCAGCCACTCAACTGCTCGAGACTGGGACACAGGGACAGGAGGGCATCACTCTACTGCTCGAGACTTGGACACAGGAACAGAAGGGAGTCACTCAACTGCTAGTGACTGGGACAAAGGAACAGGAGGCAGTCATTCAACTGCTCGAGACTGGGTCACAGGAACAGGAGGCAGTCACTCAACAGGTCGAGACTGGGACACTGGAACAGGAGGCAGTCACTCAACTGCTCGAGACTTGGACACATGAACAGGAGGGAGTCACTCAACAGGTCGCGACTGGGACACAGGAACAGGAGGGAGTCACTCAACTGCTCGAGACTGGGACACAGGAACAGGAGTGAGTCACTCAACTGCTCGAGACTGGGACACAGGAATAGGAGGCAGTCACTCTTCAGATCGAGACTGGGACACAGGAACAGAGGGAGTAACTCAGCTGCTAAAAACTGGTACCCAGGAACAGGAGGGAGTCACTTAACTTCTCGAGACTGGGACACAGGAACAGGAGGCAGCCACTCAACAGGTCGAGACTGGGACACAGGGACAGAGGGAGTCACTCAACTCCTAGAGTCTGGGACACAGGAACACGAGGCAGTCACTCAACAGGTCGAGACTGGGTCACAGGAACAGGAGGCAATCACTCAACTGCGCTAGACTTGGACACAGGAACGGGAAGTAGTTATTAAACTCAGTGAGACTAGGACACAGGAACAGGAGGCAGTCACTCAACTACTGGAGACCTGGACACAGGAGCAGGAGGCTGTAACTCAACTGCTCAAAACTGGGACACCGGAACAGGAGGCAGTCATTCAACTGCTCGAGACTGGGACACAGGAATAAGAGGGAGTCACTCAACTGCTCGAGACTGGGACACAGGAACAGGAGGCAGTCATTCAACTGCTCGACACTGGGACACAGGAATAAGAGGGAGTCACTCAACTGCTCGAGACTGGGTCACAGGAACAGGAGGCAGTCACTCACGTGCTCAAACCTGGGACACAGGGACAGGAGAGATTCACTCAACTGCTCGAGTCTGGGACATAGGAACAGGAGGCAGTCATTGAACTGAACGAGACTGGGACACAGGAACAGGAGGGAGCCACTCAGCTGCTCAAAACTGGGACTCAGGAACAGGAGACAGTCACTCAACTGCTGAAGATGGGACACAGGAACAGGAGGCAGTCAATCAACTGCTCGAGACTGGGGCACAGGAACAGGAGTGAGTCACTCAGCTGCACAAACCTGGGAAACAGGAACAGGAGGGAGTTTCTCATCTGCTCGAGACTGGGACACAGGAACAGGAGAGTGTCACTCAACTGCTCAAGACTGGGACACAGGAACAGGAGGCAGTCACTCAACTGCTCGAGACTGGTACACAGGAACAGGAGGGAGCCACTCAGCTGCTCAAAACTGGTACACAGGAACAGGAGGGAGTCACTCAACTGCTCGAGACTGGGACACAGGAAGAGGAGGCAGCCACTCAACTGCTCGAGACTGGGACACAGGGACAGGAGGGCATCACTCAACTGCTCGAAACTGGGACACAGGAATAGGAGGGAGTCACTCAACTGTTCGAGACTGGGACACAGGAACCGGAGGCAACCACTCAACTGCTCGAGACTGGGACACAGGGACAGGAGGGCATTACTCTACTGCTCGAGACTGGGACACAGGAACAGAAGGGAGTCACTCAACTGCTCGTGACTGGGACATACGAACAGGATGCAGTCACTCAACTGCTCGAGACTGGGACACTGGAACAGGAGGCAGTCACTAAACTGCGCGACACTGGGACACAAGAACAGGAAGTAGTTATTAAACTCATTGAAACTGGGACACAGCAACAGGAGGCAGTCACTCAACTGCTCGAGACTTGGACACAGGAGCAGGGGGCAGTAACTCAACTGCTCAAAACTGGGACTCAGGAATAGGAAGCAGATCCTCAACTGCTCGAGACTGGGAGACAGGAACAGGAGGAAGTCACTCAACTGCTCGAGACTGGGAAACAGGAACAGAAGGGAGTCACTCAACGACTAGAGTCTGGGACACAGGAACACGAGGCAGTCACTCAACAGGTCGAGACTGGGTCACAGGAACAGGAGGCAGTCACTAAACTGCGCGACACTGGGACACAAGAACAGGAAGTAGTTATTAAACTCATTGAAACTGGGACACAGCAACAGGAGGCAGTCACTCAACTGCTCGAGACTTGGACACAGGAGCAGGGGGCAGTAACTCAACTGCTCAAAACTGGGACTCAGGAATAGGAAGCAGATCCTCAACTGCTCGAGACTGGGAGACAGGAACAGGAGGAAGTCACTCAACTGCTCGTGACTGGGAAACAGGAACAGAAGGGAGTCACTCAACGACTAGAGTCTGGGACACAGGAACACGAGGCAGTCACTCAACAGGTCGAGACTGGGTCACAGGAACAGGAGGCAATCACCCAACTGATCGAGACTGGGACACAAGAACAGGAGGGAGTCACTCAACTGCTCGAGGCTGGGACACAGGAACAGGAAGCAGTCAATCAACTGCTCGAGACTGGGAGACAGGAACAGGAGGCAGTCACTCAACTGCGCTAGACTTGGACACAGGAACGGGAAGTAGTTATTAAACTCAGTGAGACTAGGACACAGGAACAGGAGGCAGTCACTCAACTACTGGAGACTTGGACACAGGAGCAGGAGGCTGTAACTCAACTGCTCAAAACTGGGACACCGGAACAGGAGGCAGTCATTCAACTGCTCGAGACTGGGACACAGGAATAAGAGGGAGTCACTCAACTGCTCGAGACTGGGACACAGGAACAGGAGGCAGTCATTCAACTGCTCGACACTGGGACACAGGAATAAGAGGGAGTCACTCAACTGCTCGAGACTGGGTCACAGGAACAGGAGGCAGTCACTCACGTGCTCAAACCTGGGACACAGGGACAGGAGAGATTCACTCAACTGCTCGAGTCTGGGACATAGGAACAGGAGGCAGTCACTCAACTGCTGAAGATGGGACACAGGAACAGGAGGCAGTCAATCAACTGCTCGAGACTGGGGCACAGGAACAGGAGGGAGTCACTCAGCTGCACAAACCTGGGAAACAGGAACAGGAGGGAGTTTCTCATCTGCTCGAGACTGGGACACAGGAACAGGAGAGTGTCACTCAACTGCTCAAGACTGGGACACAGGAACAGGAGGCAGTCACTCAACTGCTCGAGACTGGTACACAGGAACAGGAGGGAGCCACTCAGCTGCTCAAAACTGGTACACAGGAACAGGAGGCAGTCACTCAACTGCTCGAGACTGGGACACAGGAAGAGGAGGCAGCCACTCAACTGCTCGAGACTGGGACACAGGAACAGGAGGGCATCACTCAACTGCTCGAAACTGGGACACAGGAATAGGAGGGAGTCACTCAACTGTTCGAGACTGGGACACAGGAACCGGAGGCAACCACTCAACTGCTCGAGACTGGGACACAGGGACAGGAGGGCATTACTCTACTGCTCGAGACTGGGACACAGGAACAGAGGGAGTCACTCAACTGCTCGTGACTGGGACATACGAACAGGATGCAGTCACACAACTGCTCGAGACTGGGACACAGGAATAGGAGAGTGTCACTCAACTGCTCAAGACTGGTACACAGGAACAGGAGGCAGTCACTCAACAGGTTGAGACTTGGACAAAGGAACAATAGGCAGTCATTCAACTGCTCGAGACTGGGTCACAGGAACATGAGGCAATCACTCAACTGCTCGAGAATGGGACACAGGAACAGAGGGAGTCACTCAACTGCTCGAGACTGGGACACAGGAACAGGAGGGAGTCACTCAACTGCTCGAGACTGGGACGCAGGAAAAGGAGAGAGTCACTCAACTGCTCGAGACTTGGACACAGGAACAGGAAGCAGTCACTAATCTGCTCGAGACTGGAACACAGGGAGAGGAGTGAGTCACTCAACTGCTCGACTGGGACACAGGAACAGGAGTTAGACACTCAGCTTCTCGAGACAGGGAGACAGGGACAGGAGGGAGTCACACAGCTGCTCGAGTCTTGGACACAGGAAGAGAAGGGCGTCACTCAACTGCTCGAGAGTAAAACACAGGGACAGGATAATGTAACTCAACTGCTCAAAACTGTGTCACAGGAACAAGAGGCAGTCACTAAACTGCTCGAGACTGGGACAGAGGAACAGGAGGGACTCACTCAACAGGTCGAGACTTGGACACAGGAACAGGAGGCAGTCATTCAACTGCTCGAGACTGAGACACAGGAATAGGAGGGAGTCACTCAACTGCTCGAGACTGGGACACAGGAACAGGAGGCAGTCAATCAATTGCTAAAAACTGGGACACAAGAAAATGAGGCAGTCACTCAACTGCTCGAGACTGGGACACAGGAACAGGAGGCAGTCATTCAACTGCTCGACACTGGGACACAGGAATAAGAGGGAGTCACTCAACTGCTCGAGACTGGGTCACAGGAACAGGAGGCAGTCACTCACGTGCTCAAAACTGTGTCAAAGGAACAGGCGGGAGTCACTCAACTGCTCAAGTCTGGGACATAGGAAGAGGAGGCAGTCATTGAACTGAACGAGACTGGGACACAGGAACAGGAGGGAATCACTCAGCTGCTCAAAACTGGGACTCAGGAACAGGAGACAGTCACTCAACTGCTGAAGATGGGACACAGGAACAGGAGGCAGTCAATCAACTGCTCGAGACTGGGGCACAGGAACAGGAGTGAGTCACTCAGCTGCTCAAACCTGGGAACAGGAACAGGAGGGAGTCACTCATCTGCTCGAGACTGGGACACAGGAATAGGAGAGTGTCACTCAACTGCTCAAGACTGGTACACAGGAACAGGAGGCAGTCATTGAACTGCTCGAGACTTGGACACAGGAACAGAGGGAGTAACTCAGCTGCTCGAGACTGGTACACAGGAACAGATGGGAGTCACTCAACTGCTCGAGAGTGGGACACAGGAACAGGATACAGTAACTCAACTGCTCGAGACTGGGACACAGGAACAGGAGGGAGTCTTTCAACTGCTCGAGACAGGGTCACAGGAACAGGACGCAGTCACTCAACTGCTCGAGACTGGGTCACAGGAAGAGGAGGCAGTCATTGAACTGTTCGAGACTGTGACACAGGAACAGGAGGGAGTCACTCAGCTGCTCAAAACTTGGGAACAGGAACAGGAGGGAGTCACTCAACTGCTCAAGACTGGGACACAGGAACAGGAGGCAGTCACTCAACTGCTCGAGACTGGTACACAGGAACAGGAGGGAGTCACTCAGCTGCTCAAAACTGGGACACAGGAACAGGAGGGAGTCACTCAACTGCTCGAGACTGGGACACAGGAAGAGGAGGCAGCCACTCAACTGCTCGAGACTGGGACACAGGGACAGGAGGGCATCACTCAACTGCCCGATACTGGGACACAGGAATAGGAGGGAGTCACTCAACTGTTCGAGACTGGGACACAGGAACGGAGGCAGTCACTCAACAGGTTGAGACTGGGACAAAGGAACAGGAGGCAGTCATTCAACTGCTCGAGACTGGGACAAAGGAACAGGAGGCAGTCACTCAAGAGGTCGAGACTGGGACACAGGAACATGAGGCAATCACTCAACTGCTCGAGACTGGGGTACAGGAACAGGAGGGAGTCACTCAACTGCTCAAGACTGGGACACAGGAACAGGAGTGAGACACTCAGCTTCTCGAGACAGGGAGACAGGGACAGGAGGGAGTCACACAACTGCTCGAGACTTGGACACAGGAAGAGAAGGCCGTCACTAAACTGCTCGAGAGTAAAACACAGGGACAGGATAATGTAACTCAACTGCTCGAAACTGTGTCACAGGAACAAGAGGCAGTCATTGAACTGCTCGAGACTGGGACACAGGAACAGTAGGGAGTCACTCAACAGGTCGAGACTTGGACACAGGAACAGGAGGCAGTCATTCAACTGCTCGAGACTGAGACACAGGAATAGGAGGGAGTCACTCAACAGGTCGAGACTGGGTCACAGGAACAGGACGCAGTCACTCAACTGCTCAAAACTGCGTCACAGGAACAGGAGGCAGTCATTGGACTGCTCGAGACTGGGACACATGAACAGGAGGCAGTCACTCAGCTGCTCAATACTGGGAAACAGGAAGAGGAGGGAGTCACACAACTGCTCAGGACTGGGACACAGGAAGAGGAGTGTGTCACTCAACTGCTCGAGACTGGGACACAGGAACAGGAGGCAGTCATTCAACTGCTCGAGACTGAGACACAGGAACAGTAGGAAGTCACTCAGCTGACCAAAACTGGCAAACAGGAACTGGAGGGAGTCACTCAAATGTTCGAGACTGCAACACAGGAACAGGAGGAAGTCAATCTACTGCTCGAGACTGGTACACAGGAACCGGAGGGAGTCACTCAGCTGCTCAAAAGTGGGACACAGGAACAGGAGGGAGTCACTCAACTGCTCGAGACTGGGACACAGGAAGAGGAGGCAGCCACTCAACTGCTCGAGACTGGTACACAGGGACAGGAGGGCATCACTCAACTGCTCGAAACTGGGACACAGGAATAGGAGGGAGTCATTCAACTGCTCGAGACTGAGACACAGGAACAATAGTAAGTCACTCAGCTGATCAAAACTGGCAAACAGGAACTGGAGGGAGTCACTCAACTGTTCGAGACTGCAACACAGGAAAAGGAGAAAGTCAATCAACTGCTCGAGACGGAGACACAGGAACAAGAGGCAGTCACTCAACAGGTCGAGACTGGGACACAGGAACTGGAGGCAGTCATTCAACTGCTCGAGACTGTGTCACAGGAACAGGAGACAGTCACACAACTGCTCGAGACTGGGACACAGGAACAGGAGGCAGTCACTCAACAGGTCGAGACTGGAACACAGGAACAGGAGGCAGTCACTCAACTGCTCAAAACTGGGACACAGGAACAGGAGCCAGTCACTCAACTGCTGAAGATGGGACACAGGAACAAGAGGCAGCCAATCACCTGCTCAAAACTGGGACAAAGTAACAGGAGGCAGTCACTCAACTGCTCAAACTTGGGACACAGCAACAGGAGAGAATTACTCAACTACTCGAGACTGGAACACAGGAACAGGAGGCAGTCAATCAACTACTCAAAACTGGGACACAGGAAAAGGTGAGAGTCACTCAACTGCTCGAGACTGGGACACAGGAACAGGAAGCAGTCACTAATCTGCTCGAGACTGGGACACAGGGAGAGGAGTGAGTCACTCAACTGCTCGAGACTGGGACACAGGAACAGGAGTTAGACACTCAGCTTCTCGAGACAGGGAGACAGGGACAGGAGGGAGTCACACAACTGCTCGAGACTTGGACACAGGGACAGGAGGGCATCACTCAACTGCTCGAGAGTAAAACACAGGGACAGGATAATGTAACTCAACTGCTCAAAACTGTGTCACAGGAACAAGAGGCAGTCATTGAACTGCTCGAGACTGGGACAGAGGAACAGGAGGGAGTCACTCAACAGGTCGAGACTTGGACACAGGAACAGGAGGCAGTCATTCAACTGCTCGAGACTGAGACACAGGAATAGGAGGGAGTCACTCAACAGGTCGAGACTGGGTCACAGGAACAGGACGCAGTCACTCAGCTGCTCAAAACTGCGTCACAGGAACAGGAGGCAGTCATTGGACTGCTCGAGACTGGGACACATGAACAGGAGGGAGTCACTCAGCTGCTCAATACTGGGAAACAGGAACAGGAGGAAGTTTCTCATCTGCTCGAGACTGGGACACAGGAACAGGAGAGTGTCACTCAACTGCTCAAGACTGGGACATAGGAACAGGAGGCATCACTCAACTGCTCGCGACTGGGACACAGGAACAGGAGGCAGTCATTCAACTGCTCGAAACTGGGACACAGGAATAACAGGGAGTCACTCAACTGCTCGAGACTGGGACACAGGAACAGCAGGCAGCCACTCAAGTGCTCAAAACTGGGTCACAGGAACAGGAGGCAGTCATTGAACTTCTCGAGACTGGGACACAAGAACAGGAGGGAGTCACTCAACAGCTCGAGACTGGGACACAGGAACAAGAAGCAGTCAATCAACTGCTCGAGACTGGGACACAGGAACAGGAGGCAGTCACTAAACTGAGCGACACTGGGACACAAGAACAGGAAGTAGTAATTAAACTCATTGAGACTGGGACACAGGAACAGGAGGCAGTCACTCAACTGCTCGAGACTTGGACACAGGAACAGGAGGGAGTCACTCAACTGCTCGAGACTGGGACACAGGAACAGAAGGGAGTCACTCAACGACTCGAGACTGGGACACAGGAACACGAGGCAGTCACTCAACTGGTCGAGACTGGGTCACAGGAACAGGAGGCAGTCATTGGACTGCTCGAGACTGGGACACATGAACAGGAGGGAGTCACTCAGCTGCTCAATACTGGGAAACAGGAACAGGAGGAAGTTTCTCATCTGCTCGAGACTGGGACACAGGAACAGGAGAGTGTCACTCAACTGCTCAAGTCTGGGACATAGGAACAGGAGGCATTCACTCAACTGCTCGCGACTGGGACACAGGAACAGGAGGCAGTCATTCAACTGCTCGAAACTGGGACACAGGAATAACAGGGAGTCACTCAACTGCTCGAGACTGGGACACAGGAACAGCAGGCAGCCACTCAAGTGCTCAAAACTGGGTCACAGGAACAGGAGGCAGTCATTGAACTTCTCGAGACTGGGACACAAGAACAGGAGGGAGTCAATCAACAGCTCGAGACTGGGACACAGGAACAAGAAGCAGTCAATCAACTGCTCGAGACTGGGACACAGGAAAAGGAGGCAGTCACTAAACTGAGCGACACTGGGACACAAGAACAGGAAGTAGTAATTAAACTCATTGAGACTGGGACACAGGAACAGGAGGCAGTCACTCAACTGCTCGAGACTTGGACACAGGAGCAGGAGGCAGTAACTCAACTGCTCAAAACTGGGACTCAGGAATAGGAAGCAGACACTCAACTGCTCGAGACTGGGAGACAGGAACAGGAGGGAGTCACTCAACTGCTCGAGACTGGGACACAGGAACAGAAGGGAGTCACTCAACGACTCGAGTCTGGGACACAGGAACACGAGGCAGTCACTCAACAGGTCGAGACTGGGTCACAGGAACAGGAGGCATTCCCCCAACTGCACGAGACTGGGACACAAGAACAGGAGGGAGTCACTCAACTGCTCGAGCTTTGGACACAGGAACAGGAAGCAGTCAATCAACTGCTCGAGACTGGGACACAGGAACAGGAGGCAGTCACTAAACTGCGCGAGACTTGGACACAGGAACGGGAAGTAGTTATTAAACTCAGTGAGACTAGGACACAGGAACAGAGGCAGTCACTCAACTACTCGAGACTTGGACACAGGAGCAGGAGGCAGTAACTCAACTGCTCAAAACTGGGAATCAGGAGCAGGAGGCAGTCACTCAACTGCTGAAGATGGGACACAGGAACAGGAGGCAGTCATTCAACTGCTCGAGACTGGGACACAGGAATAAGAGGGAGTCACTCAACTGCTCGAGACTGGAACACAGGAACAGGAGGCAGTCATTCAACTGCTCGAGACTGGGTCACAGGTACAGGAGGCAGTCACTCAGGTGCTCAAAACTGTGTCAAAGGAACAGGCGGGAGTCACTCACTGCTCAGGTATGGGACATAGGAACAGGAGGCAGTCATTGAACTTAAAGAGACTGGGACACAGGAACAGGATGGAGTCACTCAGCTGCTCAAAACTGGGACTCAGGAACAGGAGGCAGGCACTCAACTGCTGAAGATGGGACACAGGAACAGGAGGCAGTCAATGAACTGCTCGAGACTGGGGCACAGGAACAGGAGTGAGTCACTCAGCTGCTCAAACCTGGGAAACAGGAACAGGAGGGAGTCACTCATCTGCTCGAGACTGGGACACAGGAACAGGAGAGTGTCACTCAACTGCTCAAGACTGGTACACAGGAACAGGAGGCAGTCATTGAACTGCTCGAGACTTGGACACAGGAACAGAGGGAGTAACTCAGCTGCTCGAGACTGGGACACAGGAACAGAAGGGAGTCACTCAACTGCTCGAGAATGCGACACAGGAACAGGATACAGTAACTCAACTGCTCGAGACTGGGACACAGGAACAGGAGGGAGTCTTTCAACTGCTCGAGACAGGGTCACAGGAACAGGACGCAGTCACTCAACTGCTCGAGACTGGGTCACAGGAAGAGGAGGCAGTCATTGAACTGCTCGAGACTGTGACACAGGAACAGGAGGGAGTCACTCAGCTGCTCAAAACTTGGGAACAGGAACAGGAGGGAGTCACTCAACTGCTCAAGACTGGGACACAGGAACAGGAGGCAGTCACTCAACTGCTCGAGACTGGTACACAGGAACAGGAGGGAGTCACTCAGCTGCTCAAAACTGGGACACAGGAACAGGAGGGAGTCACTCAACTGCTCGAGACTGGGACACAGGAAGAGGAGGCAGTCATTCAACTGCTCGAGACTGGGACACAAAGGACAGGAGGGCATCACTCAACTGCTCGAGAGTGGGACACAGGAACAGGATACAGTAACTCAACTCATCGAGACTGGGACACAGGAACAGGAGGGAGTCTTTCAACAGCTCGAGACAGGGACACAGGAACAGGAGGGAGTCACTCAACTGCTCGAGACTGGGTCACAGGAACAGGAGGCAGTCATTGACCTGGTCGAGACTTTGACACAGGGACAGGAGGGAGTCACTCAACTGCTCAAAACTTGGGAACAGGAACAGGAGGCAGTCACTCAACTGCTCGAGACTGGGACACAGGAACGGGGGGAGTCACTCAACTGCTCGAGACTGGGACACAGGAACAGGAGGGAGTCACTCAACAGCTCGAGACTGGGACACAGGAACAAGAAGCAGTCAATCAACTGCTCGAGACTGGGACACAGGAACAGGAGGCAGTCATTCAACTGCTCGAGACTGGGTCACAGGAACGGGAGGCAGTCACTCAACAGGTCGAAACTGGGACACTGGAACAGGAGGCAGTCACTCAACTGCTCGAGACTTGGACACAGGAACAGGAGGGAGTCACTCAACAGGTCGCGACTGGGACACAGGAACAGGAGGGAGTCACTCAACTGCTCGAGACTGGGACACAAGAACAGAATGGAGTCACTCAACTGCTCGTGACTGGGACACAGGAACAGGATACAGTCACACAACTGCTCGAGACTGGGACACCGGAACAGGAGGCAGTCATTGAACTGTTCGAGACTGTGACACAGGGACAGGAGGGAGTCACTCAGCTGCTCAAAACTTGGGAACAGGAACAGGAGGCAGTCACTCTACAGATCGAGACTGGGACACAGGAAAAGTAGGCAATCACTCAACTGCTCGAGACTGGGACACAGGAACAGGGGGGAGTCACTCAACCGCTCGAGACTGGGACACAGGAACAGGAGGCAGTCACTCTTCTGCTCGAGACTGGGACACAGGAACAGAGGGAGTCACTCAGCTGCTAAAAACTGGTACCCAGGAACAGGAGGGAGTCACTTAACTGCTCGAGTCTGGGACCCAGGAAGAGGAGAGAGTCACTCAACTTCTCGAGACTGGGACACAGGAACAGGAGGCAGCCACTCAACTGCTCGAGACTGGGACACAGGGACAGAGGGAGTCACTCAACTACTAGAGTCTGGGACACAGGAACATTAGGCAGTCACTCAACAGGTCGAGACTGGGTCACAGGAACAGGAGGCAATCACTCAACTGCTCGAGACTGGGACACAAGAACAGGAGGGAGTCACTCAACAGCTCGAGACTGGGACACAGGAACAAGAAGCAGTCAGTCAACTGCTCGAGACTGGGACACAGGGACAGAAGGCAGTCACTAAACTGCGCGAGACCTGGACACAAGAACAGGAAGTAGTTATTAAACTCATTGAGACTGGGACACAGGAACAGGAGGCAGTCACTCAACTGCTCGAGACTTGGACACAGGAGCAGGAGGCAGTAACTCAACTGCTCAAAACTGGGACTCAGGAATAGGAAGCAGACTCTCAACTGCTCGGGACTGGGAGACAGGAACAGGAGGGCGTCACTCAACTGCTCGAGACTGGGACACAGGAACAGAAGGGAGTCACTCAACGACTAGAGTCTGGGACACTGGAACACGAGGCAGTCACTCAACAGGTCGAGACTGGGTCACAGGAACAGGAGGCAATCATTGAACTGCTCGAGACTTGGACACAGGAACAGAGGGAGTAACTCAGCTGCTCGAGACTGGGACACAGGAACAGAAGGGAGTCACTCAACTGCTCGAGAGTGCGACACAGGAACAGGATACAGTAACTCAACTGCTCGAGACTGGGACACAGGAACAGGAGGGAGTCTTTCAACTGCTCGAGACAGGGTCACAGGAACAGGACGCAGTCACTCAACTGCTCGAGACTGGGTCACAGGAACAGGAGGCAGTCATTGAACTGTTTGAGACTGTGACACAGGAACAGGAGGGAGTCACTCAGCTGCTCAAAACTTGGGAACAGGAACAGGAGGGAGTCACTCAACTGCTCAAGACTGGGACACAGGAACAGGAGGCAGTCACTCAACTGCTCGAGACTGGTACACAGGAACAGGAGGGAGTCACTCAGCTGCTCAAAACTGGGTCACAGGAACAGGAGGGAGTCACTCAACTGCTCGAGACTGGAACACAGGAAGAGGAGGCAGCCACTCAACTGCTCGAGACTGGGACACAGGGACAGGAGGGCATCACTATACTGCTCGAGACTGGGACACAGGAACAGAAGGGAGTCACTCAACTGCTAGTGACTGGGACATAGGAACAGGATGCAGTCACACAACTGCTCGAGACTGGGACACTGGAACAGGAGGCAGTCACTCAACAGGTTGAGACTGGGACAAAGGAACAGGAGGCAGTCATTCAACTGCTCGAGACTGGGTCACAGGAAAAGGAGGCAGTCACTCAACAGGTCGAGACTGGGACACTGGAACAGGAGGCAGTCACTCAACTGCTCGAGACTTGGACACATGAACAGGAGGGAGTCACTCAACAGGTCGCGACTGGGACACAGGAACAGGAGGGAGTCACTCAACTGCTCGAGACTGGGACACAGGAACAGGAGTGAGTCACTCAACTGCTCGAGACTGGGACACAGGAATAGGAGGCAGTCACTCTTCAGATCGAGACTGGGACACAGGAACAGAGGGAGTAACTCAGCTGCTAAGAACTGGTACCCAGGAACAGGAGGGAGTCACTTAACTTCTCGAGACTGGGACACAGGAACAGGAGGCAGTCACTCTTCTGCTCGAGACTGGGACACAGGAACAGAGGGAGTCACTCAGCTGCTAAAAACTGGTACCCAGGAACAGGAGGGAGTCACTTTACTGCTCGAGTCTGGGACCCAGGAAGAGGGGAGAGTCACTCAACTTCTCGAGACTGGGACACAGGAACAGGAGGCAGCCACTCAACTGCTCGAGACTGGGACACAGGGACAGAGGGAGTCACTCAACTACTAGAGTCTGGGACGCAGGAACACGAGGCAGTCACTCAACAGGTCGAGACTGGGTCACAGGAACAGGAGGCAATCACTCAACTGCTCGAGACTGGGACACAAGAACAGGAGGGAGTCACTCAACAGCACGAGACTGGTTACACAGGAACAAGAAGCAGTCAGTCAACTGCTCGAGACTGGGACACAGGAAAAGGAGGCAGTCACTAAACTGCGCGACACTGGGACACAAGAACAGGAAGTAGTTATTAAACTCATTGAGACTGGGACACAGGAACAGGAGGCAATCACTCAACTGCTCGAGACTTGGACGCAGGAGAAGGAGGCAGTAACTCAAATGCTCAAAACTGGGACTCAGGAATAGGAAGCAGACTCTCAACTGCTCGAGACTGGGAGACAGGAACAGGAGGGCGTCACTCAACTGCTCGAGACTGGGACACAGGAACAGAAGAGAGTCACTCAACGACTAGAGTCGGGGACACAGGAGCACAAGGCAGTCACTCAACAGGTCGAGACTGGGTCACAGGAACAGGAGGGAGTCACTCAACTGCTCGAGAGTGCGACACAGAAACAGGATACAGTAACTCAACTGCTCGAGACTGGGACACAGGAACAGGAGGGAGTCTTTCAACTGCTCGAGACAGGGTCACATGAACAGGACGCAGTCACTCAACTGCTCGAGACTGGGTCACAGGAACAGGAGGCAGTCATTGAACTGTTCGAGACTGTGACACAGGAACAGGAGGGAGTCACTCAGCTGCTCAAAACTTGGGAACAGGAACAGGAGGGAGTCACTCAACTGCTCAAGACTGGGACACAGGAACAGAAGGCAGTCACTCAACTGCTCGAGACTGGTACACAGGAACAGGAGGGAGTCACTCAGCTGCTCAAAACTGGGACACAGGAACAGGAGGCAGTCACTCAACTGCTCGAGACTGGGACACAGGAAGAGGAGGCAGCCACTCAACTGCTCGAGACTGGGACACAGGGACAGGAGGGCATCACTCATCTGCTCGAAACTGGGACACAGGAATAGGAGGGAGTCACTCAACTGTTCGAGACTGGGACACAGGAACCGGAGGCAGCCACTCAACTGCTCGAGACTGGGACACAGGGTCAGGAGGGCATCACTCTACTGCTCGAGACTGGGACACAGGAACAGAAGGGAGTCACTCAACTGCTCGTGACTGGGACATAGGAACAGGATGCAGTCACACAACTGCTCGAGACTGGGACACTGGAACAGGAGGCAGTCACTCAACAGGTTGAGACTGGGACAAAGGAACAGGAGGCAGTCATTCAACTGCTCGAGACTGGGTCACAGGAACAGGAGGCAGTCACTCAACAGGTCGAGACTGGGGCACAGGAACAGGAGGCCGTCACTCTTCTGTTCGAGGATGGGACACAGGAACAGAGGGAGTCACTCAACCGATCGAGACTGGGACACAGGAACAGGAGGGAGTCACTCAACTGCTCGAGACTGGGACACAGGAAAAGGAGAGAGTCACTCAACTGCTCGAGACTGAGACACAGGAACATGAGGCAGTCACTCAACAGGTTGAGACTGGGACACAGGAACAGGAGGCAGTCACTCAACTGCTCAAAACTGGGACACAGGAACAGGAGGGAGTCACTCAGCTGCTCAAAACTGGGACACAGGGACTGAATAGAGTCACTCAACTGCTCGAGACTGGGACACAGGGAGAGGAGGGCGTCACTCAACTGCTCGAGACTGCGACACAGGAACAGAATGGAGTGACTCAACTGCTCGTAACTGGGACACAGGAACAGGATACAGTCACACAACTTCTCGAGACTGGGACACAGGAACAGGAGGCAGTCACTCAACAGGTTGAGACTGGGACACAGGAACAGGAGGCAGTCATTCACCTGCTCGAGACTGGGTCACAGGAACAGGAGACAGTCACTCAACTGCTCGAGACTGAGACACAGGAACAGGAGGCAGTCACTCAACACGTCGAGACTGGGACACAGGAACAGGAGGCAATCACTCAACTGCTGGAGACTGGGACACAGGAACAGAAGGCAGTCATTGAACTGCTCGAGACTGGAACACAGGAGCAGGAAGGAGTCACTCAGCTGCTCAAAACTCGGGAACAGGTACAGGAGGGAGTAACTCAACTGCTCGAGACTGGGACACAGGAACAGGAGGCAGTCACTCAACTGCTCGAGACTGGGACACAGGAACAGTAGGCAATCATTGACCTTCTCGAGACTGGGACACAGGAACAGGAGGGAGTCACCCAGCTGCTCAAAACTGGGAGACAGGAACAGGAGGCAGGCACGCATGTGCTTGAGTCTGGGACACAGGAACAGGAGGCAGACACTCAACTGCTCGTGACTGGGACACAGGGACAGGAGAGAGACACTCAACTGCTCGTGATTGGGACACAGGGACAGGAGGGCGTCACTCAACTGCTCGAGACTGGGACACAAGAACAGAATGGAGTCACTCAACTGCTCGTGACTGGGACACAGGAACAGGATACAGTCACACAACTGTTCGAGACTGGGACACAGGAACAGGAGGCAGTCACTCAACTGCTCGAGACTGGGACACAGGAACAGGAGGCAGCCACTCAACTGCTCGAGACTGGGACACAGGCACAGAAGGGCATCACTCATCTGCTCGAAACTGGGACACAGGGACAGGAGGGCATCACTCAACTGCTCGTGACTGGGACACAGGAACAGGAGGCAGCCACTCAACTGCTCGAGACTGGGACACAGGGACAGGAGGGCATCACTCTACTTCTCGAGACTGGGACACAGGAACAGAAGGGAGTCACTCAACTGCTCGTGACTGGGACATAGGAACAGGAGGGAGTCACTCAACAGGTCGCGACTGGGACACAGGAACAGGAGGCAATCACTCAACTGCTGGAGACTGGGACACAGGAACAGAAGGCAGTCATTGAACTGCTCGAGACTGGAACACAGGAGCAGGAAGGAGTCACTCAACTGCTCAAAACTCGGGAACAGGAACAGAATGGAGTGGCTCAACTGCTCGTAACTGGGACACCGGAACAGGATACAGTCACACAACTTCTCGAGACTGGGACACAGGAACAGGAGGCAGTCACTCAACAGGTTGAGACTGGGACACAGGAACAGGAGGCAGTCATTCACCTGCTCGAGACTGGGTCACAGGAACAGGAGACAGTCACTCAACTGCTCGAGACTGAGACACAGGAACAGGAGGCAGTCACTCAACACGTCGAGACTGGGACACAGGAACAGGAGGCAATCACTCAACTGCTGGAGACTGGGACACAGGAACAGAAGGCAGTCATTGAACTGCTCGAGACTGGAACACAGGAGCAGGAAGGAGTCACTCAGCTGCTCAAAACTCGGGAACAGGTACAGGAGGGAGTAACTCAACTGCTCGAGACTGGGACACAGGAACAGGAGGCAGTCACTCAACTGCTCGAGACTGGGACACAGGAACAGTAGGCAATCATTGACCTTCTCGAGACTGGGACACAGGAACAGGAGGGAGTCACCCAGCTGCTCAAAACTGGGAGACAGGAACAGGAGGCAGGCACGCATGTGCTTGAGTCTGGGACACAGGAACAGGAGGCAGACACTCAACTGCTCGTGACTGGGACACAGGGACAGGAGGGAGACACTCAACTGCTCGTGACTGGGACACAGGGACAGGAGGGCGTTACTCAACTGCTCGAGACTGGGACACAAGAACAGAATGGAGTCACTCAACTGCTCGTGACTGGGACACAGGAACAGGATACAGTCACACAACTGTTCGAGACTGGGACACAGGAACAGGAGGCAGTCACTCAACTGCTCGAGACTGGGACACAGGAAGAGGAGGCAGCCACTCAACTGCTCGAGACTGGGACACAGGGACAGGAGGGCATCACTCAACTGCTCGAGACTGGGACACAGGGACAGGAGGCCATCACTCTTCTTCTCGAGACTGGGACACAGGAACAGAAGGGAGTCACTCAACTGCTCGTGACTGGGACATAGGAACAGGATGCAGTCACACAACTGCTCGAGACTGGGACACAGGAACAGGAGGCAGTCACTCAACAGGTTGAGTCTGGGAAACAGGAACAGGAGGCAGTCATTCAACTGCTCGAGACTGGGTCACAGGAACAGGAGGCAGTCACTCAACAGGTCGAGACTGGGACACAGGAACATGAGGCAATCACTCAACTGCTCGAGACTGGGGCACAGGAACAGGAGGCAGTCACTCTTCTGTTCGAGGATGGGACACAGGAACAGAGGGAGTCACTCAACAGGTTGAGACTGGGACACAAGAACAGGAGGCAGTCATTCAACTGCTCGAGACTGGGTCACAGGAACAGGAGACAGTCACTCAACTGCTCGAGACTGGGACACAGGAACAGGAGGGAGTCACTCAACAGGTCGCGACTGGGACACAGGAACAGGAGGGAGTCACACAACTGCTCGAGACTGGGACACAGGAACAGGAGTGAGTCACTCAACTGCTCGAGACTGGGACACAGGAACAGGAGGCAGTCACTCTTCTGCTCGAGACTGGGACACAGGAACAGAGGGAGTCACTCAGCTGCTAAAAACTGGTACACAGGTACAGGAGGGAGTCACTTAACTTCTCGAGACTGGGACACAGGAACAGGAGGCAGCCACTCAACTGCTCGAGACTGGGACACAGGAACAGAGGGAGTCACTCAACAACTAGAGTCTGGGACACAGGAACACGAGGCAGTCACTCAACAGGTCGAGACTGGGTCACAGGAACAGGAGTCAATCACTCAACTGCTCGAGACTGGGACACAAGAACAGGAGGGAGTCACTCAACAGCTCGAGACTGGGACACAGGAACAAGAAGCAGTCAATCAACTGCTCGAGACTGGGAGACAGGAACAGGAGGCAGTCACTAAACTGCGCGACACTGGGACACAAGAACAGGAAGTAGTAATTAAACTCATTGAGACTGGGACACAGGAACAGGAGGCAGTCACTCAACTGCTCGAGACTTGGAAACAGGAGCAGGGGGCAGTAACGCAACTGCTCAAAACTGGGACTCAGGAATAGGAAGCAGACACTCAACTGCTCGAGACTGGGAGACAGGAACAGAGGGAGTCACTCAACTGCTCGAGGCTGGGACACAGGAACAGGAAGCAGTCAATCAACTGATCGAGACTGGGACACAAAAACAGGAGGCAGTAACTCAACTGCTGAAGATGGGACACAGGAACAGGAGGCAGTCAATCAACTGCTCGAGACTGGGGCACAAGAACAGGAAGTAGTTATTAAACTCATTGAGACTGGGACACAGGAACAGGAGGCAGTCACTCAACTGCTCGAGACTTGGACACAGGAGCAGGAGGCAGTAACTCAACTGCACAAAACTGGGACACAGGAATAGGAAGCAGACACTCAACTGCTCGAGACTGGGACACAGGAACATGAGGGAGTCACTCAACTGCTCGAGACTGGGACACAGGAACAGAAGGGAGTCACTCAACGACTAGAGTCTGGGACACAGGAACACGAGGCAGTCACTCAACAGGTCGAGACTGGGTCACAGGAACAGGAGGCAATCCCCCAACTGCTCGAGACTGGGACACAAGAACAGGAGGGAGTCACTCAACTGCTCGAGGCTGGGACACAGGAACAGGAAGCAGTCAATCAACTGCTCGAGACTGGGACACAGGAACAGGAGGCAGTCACTCAGCTGCTCAAACCTGGGAAACAGGAACAGGAGGGAGTCACTCATCTGCTCGAGACTGGGACACAGGAATAGGAGAGTGTCACTCAACTGCTCAAGACTGGTACACAGGAACAGGAGGCAGTCATTGAACTGCTCGAGACTTGGACACAGGAACAGAGGGATAACTCAACTGCTCGAGGCTGGGACACAGGAACAGGAAGCAGTCAATCAACTGCTCGAGACTGGGACACAGGAACAGGAGGCAGTCACTCAGCTGCTCAAACCTGGGAAACAGGAACAGGAGGGAGTCACTCATCTGCTCGAGCGTCGGACACAGGTATAGGAGAGTGTCACTCAACTGCTCAAGACTGGTACACAGGAACAGGAGGCAGTCATTGAACTGCTCGAGACTTGGACACAGGAACAGAGGGAGTAACTCAGCTGCTCGAGACTGGGACACAGGAACAGAAGGGAGTCACTCAACTGCTCGAGACTGAGACACAGTAACGGGAAGTAGTTATTAAACTCAGTGAGACTAGGACACATGAACAGGAGGCAGTCACTCAACTACTCGAGACTTGGACACAGGAGCAGGAGGCTGTAACTCAACTGCATCTAAACTGGTACTCAGGAACAGGAGGCAGTCACTCCACTGCTGAAGATGGGACACAGGAACAGGAGGCAGTCAATCAACTGCTCTAGACTTGGGCACAGGAACAGGAGTGAGTCACTCAGCTGCTCAAACCTGGGAAACAGGAACAGGAGGGAGTCACTCAACTGCTCGAGAGTGCGACACAGGAACAGGATACAGTAACTCAACTGCTCGAGACTGGGACACAGGAACAGGAGGGAGTCTTTCAGCTGCTCGAGACAGGGTCACAGGAACAGGACGCAGTCACTCAACTGCTCGAGACTGGGTCACAGGAACAGGAGGCAGTCATTGAACTGTTCGAGACTGTGACACAGGAACAGGAGGGAGTCACTCAGCTGCTCAAAACTTTGGAACCGGAACAGGAGGGAGTCACTCAACTGCTCGAGACTGGGTCACAGGAACAGGAGGCAGTCATTGAACTGTTCGAGACTGTGACACAGGAACAGGAGGGAGTCACTCAGCTGCTCAAAACTTGGGAACAGGAACAGGAGGGAGTCACTCACCTGCTCAAGACAGGGACACAGGAACAGGAGGCAGTCAATCAACTGCTCGAGACTGTGACACAGGAACAGGAGGCAGTCACTCAGCTGCTCAAACCTGGGAAACAGGAACAGGAGGGAGTCACTCATCTGCTCGAGAGTCGGACACAGGTATAGGAGAGTGTCACTCAACTGCTCAAGACTGGTACACAGGAACAGGAGGCAGTCATTGAACTGCTCGAGACTTGGACACAGGAACAGAGGGAGTAACTCAGCTGCTCGAGACTGGGACACAGGAACAGAAGGGAGTCACTCAACTGCTCGAGACTGAGACACAGGAACGGGAAGTAGTTATTAAACTCAGTGAGACTAGGACACATGAACAGGAGGCAGTCACTCAACTACTCGAGACTTGGACACAGGAGAAGGAGGCAGTAACTCAACTGCATCTAAACTGGGACTCAGGAACAGGAGGCAGTCACTCCACTGCTGAAGATGGGACACAGGAACAGGAGGCAGTCAATCAACTGCTCTAGACTGGGGCACAGGAACAGGAGTGAGTCACTCAGCTGCTCAAACCTGGGAAACAGGAACAGGAGGGAGTCACTCATCTGCTCGAGACTGCGACACAGGAATAGGAGAGTGTCACTCAACTGCTCAAGACTGGTACACAGGAACAGGAGGCAGTCATTGAACTGCTCGAGACTTGGACACAGGAACAGAGAGAGTAACTCAGCTGCTCGAGACTGGGACACAGGAACAGAAGGGAGTCACTCAACTGCTCGAGAGTGCGACACAGGAACAGGATACAGTAACTCAACTGCTCGAGACTGGGACACAGGAACAGGAGGGAGTCTTTCAGCTGCTCGAGACAGGGTCACAGGAACAGGACGCAGTCACTCAACTGCTCGAGACTGGGTCACAGGAACAGGAGGCAGTCATTGAACTGTTCGAGACTGTGACACAGGAACAGGAGGGAGTCACTCAGCTGCTCAAAACTTTGGAACCGGAACAGGAGCGAGTCACTCAACTGCTCAAGACTGGGACACAGGAACAGGAGGCAGTCACTCAACTGCTCGAGACTGGTACACAGGAACAGGAGGGAGTCACTCAGCTGCTCAAAACTGGGACACAGGAACAGGAAGCAGTCAATCAACTGCTCGAGACTGGGACACAGGAACAGGAGGCAGTCACTCAGCTGCTCAAACCTGGGAAACAGGAACAGGAGGGAGTCACTCATCTGCTCGAGACTGGGACACAGGAATAGGAGAGTGTCACTCAACTGCTCAAGACTGGTACACAGGAACAGGAGGCAGTCATTGAACTGCTCGAGACTTGGACACAGGAACAGAGGGATAACTCAACTGCTCGAGGCTGGGACACAGGAACAGGAAGCAGTCAATCAACTGCTCGAGACTGGGACACAGGAACAGGAGGCAGTCACTCAGCTGCTCAAACCTGGGAAACAGGAACAGGAGGGAGTCACTCATCTGCTCGAGCGTCGGACACAGGTATAGGAGAGTGTCACTCAACTGCTCAAGACTGGTACACAGGAACAGGAGGCAGTCATTGAACTGCTCGAGACTTGGACACAGGAACAGAGGGAGTAACTCAGCTGCTCGAGACTGGGACACAGGAACAGAAGGGAGTCACTCAACTGCTCGAGACTGAGACACAGTAACGGGAAGTAGTTATTAAACTCAGTGAGACTAGGACACATGAACAGGAGGCAGTCACTCAACTACTCGAGACTTGGACACAGGAGCAGGAGGCTGTAACTCAACTGCATCTAAACTGGTACTCAGGAACAGGAGGCAGTCACTCCACTGCTGAAGATGGGACACAGGAACAGGAGGCAGTCAATCAACTGCTCTAGACTTGGGCACAGGAACAGGAGTGAGTCACTCAGCTGCTCAAACCTGGGAAACAGGAACAGGAGGGAGTCACTCAACTGCTCGAGAGTGCGACACAGGAACAGGATACAGTAACTCAACTGCTCGAGACTGGGACACAGGAACAGGAGGGAGTCTTTCAGCTGCTCGAGACAGGGTCACAGGAACAGGACGCAGTCACTCAACTGCTCGAGACTGGGTCACAGGAACAGGAGGCAGTCATTGAACTGTTCGAGACTGTGACACAGGAACAGGAGGGAGTCACTCAGCTGCTCAAAACTTTGGAACCGGAACAGGAGGGAGTCACTCAACTGCTCGAGACTGGGTCACAGGAACAGGAGGCAGTCATTGAACTGTTCGAGACTGTGACACAGGAACAGGAGGGAGTCACTCAGCTGCTCAAAACTTGGGAACAGGAACAGGAGGGAGTCACTCACCTGCTCAAGACAGGGACACAGGAACAGGAGGCAGTCAATCAACTGCTCGAGACTGTGACACAGGAACAGGAGGCAGTCACTCAGCTGCTCAAACCTGGGAAACAGGAACAGGAGGGAGTCACTCATCTGCTCGAGAGTCGGACACAGGTATAGGAGAGTGTCACTCAACTGCTCAAGACTGGTACACAGGAACAGGAGGCAGTCATTGAACTGCTCGAGACTTGGACACAGGAACAGAGGGAGTAACTCAGCTGCTCGAGACTGGGACACAGGAACAGAAGGGAGTCACTCAACTGCTCGAGACTGAGACACAGGAACGGGAAGTAGTTATTAAACTCAGTGAGACTAGGACACATGAACAGGAGGCAGTCACTCAACTACTCGAGACTTGGACACAGGAGAAGGAGGCAGTAACTCAACTGCATCTAAACTGGGACTCAGGAACAGGAGGCAGTCACTCCACTGCTGAAGATGGGACACAGGAACAGGAGGCAGTCAATCAACTGCTCTAGACTGGGGCACAGGAACAGGAGTGAGTCACTCAGCTGCTCAAACCTGGGAAACAGGAACAGGAGGGAGTCACTCATCTGCTCGAGACTGGGACACAGGAATAGGAGAGTGTCACTCAACTGCTCAAGACTGGTACACAGGAACAGGAGGCAGTCATTGAACTGCTCGAGACTTGGACACAGGAACAGAGAGAGTAACTCAGCTGCTCGAGACTGGGACACAGGAACAGAAGGGAGTCACTCAACTGCTCGAGAGTGCGACACAGGAACAGGATACAGTAACTCAACTGCTCGAGACTGGGACACAGGAACAGGAGGGAGTCTTTCAGCTGCTCGAGACAGGGTCACAGGAACAGGACGCAGTCACTCAACTGCTCGAGACTGGGTCACAGGAACAGGAGGCAGTCATTGAACTGTTCGAGACTGTGACACAGGAACAGGAGGGAGTCACTCAGCTGCTCAAAACTTTGGAACCGGAACAGGAGCGAGTCACTCAACTGCTCAAGACTGGGACACAGGAACAGGAGGCAGTCACTCAACTGCTCGAGACTGGTACACAGGAACAGGAGGGAGTCACTCAGCTGCTCAAAACTGGGACACAGGAACAGGAGGGGGTCACTCAACTGCTCAAGACTGGGACACAGGAAGAGGAAGCAGCCACTCAACTGCTCGAGACTGGGACACAGGGACAGGAGGGAGTCACTCAGCTGCTCAAAACTGGGACACAGGAATAGGAGGGAGTCACTCAACTGCTCGAGACTGGGACACAGGAACAGGAGGCAGTCATTCAACTGCTCGAGACTGGGACACAGGGACAGGAGGGCATCACTCAACTGCTCGAGAGTGGGACACAGGAACAGGATACAGTAACTCAACTGCTCGAGACTGGGACACAGGAACAGGAGGGAGTCTTTCAACTGCTCGAGACAGGGTCACAGGAACAGGACGCAGTCACTCAACTGCTCGAGACTGGGTCACAGGAACAGGAGGCAGTCATTGAACTGTTCGATACTGTGAAACAGGAACAGGAGGGAGTCACTCAGCTGCTCAAAACTTGGGAACAGGAACAGGAGGCACTCACTCTACAGGTCGAGACTGGGACACAGGAAAAGGAGGCAATCACTCAACTGCTCGAGACTGGGACACAGGAACAGGAGGGAGTCACTCAACTGCTCGAGACTGGGACACAGGAACAGGAGGGAGTCACTCAACTGCTCGAGACTGGGACACAGGAACAGGAGGGAGTCACTCAACGACTAGAGTCTGGGACACAGGAACACGAGGCAGTCACTCAACAGGTCGAGACTGGGTCACAGGAACAGGAGGCAATCACCCAACTGATCGAGACTGGGACACAAGAACAGGAGGGAGTCACTCAACTGCTCGAGGCTGGGACACAGGAACAGGAAGCAGTCAATCAACTGCTCGAGACTGGGAGACAGGAACAGGAGGCAGTCACTCAACTGCGCTAGACTTGGACACAGGAACGGGAAGTAGTTATTAAACTCAGTGAGACTAGGACACAGGAACAGGAGGCAGTCACTCAACTGCTCGAGACTTGGACACAGGAGCAGGAGGCTGTAACTCAACTGCTCAAAACTGGGACACCGGAACAGGAGGCAGTCATTCAACTGCTCGAGACTGGGACACTGGAATAAGAGGGAGTCACTCAACTGCTCGAGACTGGGACACAGGAACAGGAGGCAGTCATTCAACTGCTCGACACTGGGACACAGGAATAAGAGGGAGTCACTCAACTGCTCGAGACTGGGTCACAGGAACAGGAGGCAGTCACTCACGTGCTCAAACCTGGGACACAGGGACAGGAGAGATTCACTCAACTGCTCGAGTCTGGGACATAGGAACAGGAGGCAGTCATTGAACTGAACGAGACTGGGACACAGGAACAGGAGGGAGCCACTCAGCTGCTCAAAACTGGGACTCAGGAACAGGAGACAGTCACTCAACTGCTGAAGATGGGACACAGGAACAGGAGGCAGTCAATCAACTGCTCGAGACTGGGGCACAGGAACAGGAGTGAGTCACTCAGCTGCACAAACCTGGGAAACAGGAACAGGAGGGAGTTTCTCATCTGCTCGAGACTGGGACACAGGAACAGGAGAGTGTCACTCAACTGCTCAAGACTGGGACACAGGAACAGGAGGCAGTCACTCAACTGCTCGAGACTGGTACACAGGAACAGGAGGGAGCCACTCAGCTGCTCAAAACTGGTACACAGGAACAGGAGGGAGTCACTCAACTGCTCGAGGCTGGGACACAGGAACAGGAAGCAGTCAATCAACTGCTCGAGACTGGGAGACAGGAAGAGGAGGCAGTCACTCAACTGCGCTAGACTTGGACACAGGAACGGGAAGTAGTTATTAAACTCAGTGAGACTAGGACACAGGAACAGGAGGCAGTCACTCAACTACTGGAGACTTGGACACAGGAGCAGGAGGCTGTAACTCAACTGCTCAAAACTGGGACACCGGAACAGGAGGCAGTCATTCAACTGCTCGAGACTGGGACACAGGAATAAGAGGGAGTCACTCAACTGCTCGAGACTGGGACACAGGAACAGGAGGCAGTCATTCAACTGCTCGACACTGGGACACAGGAATAAGAGGGAGTCATTCAACTGCTCGAGACTGGGTCACAGGAACAGGAGGCAGTCACTCACGTGCTCAAACCTGGGACACAGGGACAGGAGAGATTCACTCAACTGTTCGAGACTGGGACACAGGAACAGGACGCAGTCACTCGACTGCTCGAGACTGGGTCACAGGAAGAGGAGGCAGTCATGGAACTGTTCGAGACTGTGACACAGGAACAGGAGGGAGTCACTCAGCTGCACAAACCTTGGGAACAGGAACAGGAGGGAGTCACTCAACTGCTCAAGACTGGGACACAGGAACAGGAGGCAGTCACTCAACTGCTCAAAACTGGGACACAGGAAAAGGTGAGAGTCACTCAACTGCTCGAGACTGGGACACAGGAACAGGAAGCAGTCACTAATCTGCTCGAGACTTGGACACAGGGAGAGGAGTGAGTCACTCAACTGCTCGAGACTGGGACACAGGAACAGGAGTTAGACACTCAGCTTCTCGAGACAGGGAGACAGGGACAGGAGGGAGTCACACAACTGCTCGAGACTTGGACACAGGAAGAGAAGGCCGTCACTAAACTGCTCGAGAGTAAAACACAGGGACAGGATAATGTAACTCAACTGCTCAAAACTGTGTCACAGGAACAAGAGGCAGTCATTGAACTGCTCGAGACTGGGACACAGGAACAGGAGGGAGTCACTCAACAGGTCGAGACTTGGACACAGGAACAGGAGGCAGTCATTCAACTGCTCGAGACTGAGACACAGGAATAGGAGGGAGTCACTCAACAGGTCGAGACTGGGTCACAGGAACAGGACGCAGTCACTCAACTGCTCAAAACTGCGTCACAGGAACAGGAGGCAGTCATTGGACTGCTCGAGACTGGGACACATGAACAGGAGGGAGTCACTCAGCTGCTCAAACCTGGGAAACAGGAACAGGAGGGAGTTTCTCATCTGCTCGAGACTGGGACACAGGAACAGGAGAGTGTCACTCAACTGCTCAAGACTGGGACACAGGAACAGGAGGCAGTCACTCAACTGCTCGAGACTGGTACACAGGAACAGGAGGGAGTCACTCAGCTGCTCAAAACTGGGACACAGGAACAGGAGGGAGTCACTCAACTGCTCGAGACTGGGACACAGGAAGAGGAGGCAGCCACTCAACTGCTCGAGACTGGGACACAGGGACAGGAGGGCATCACTCAACTGCTCGAAACTGGGACACAGGAATAGGAGGGAGTCACTCAACTGTTCGAGACTGGGACACAGGAACCGGAGGCAGCCACTCAACTGCTCGAGACTGGGACACAGGAACAGGAGGGAGTCACTCAACTGCTCGAGACTGGGACACAGGAAAAAGAGAGAGTCACCCAACTGCTCGAGACTGGGACACAGGAACAGGAAGCAGTCACTAATCTGCTCGAGACTGGAACACAGGGAGAGGAGTGAGTCATCAACTGCTCGAGACTGGGACACAGGAACAGGAGTTAGACACTCAGCTTCTCGAGACAGGGAGACAGGGACAGGAGGGAGTCACACAGCTGCTCGAGTCTTGGACACAGGAAGAGAAGGGCGTCACTCAACTGCTCGAGAGTAAAACACAGGGACAGGATAATGTAACTCAACTGCTCAAAACTGTGTCACAGGAACAAGAGGCAGTCATTGAACTGCTCGAGACTGGGACAGAGGAACAGGAGGGACTCACTCAACAGGTCGAGACTTGGACACAGGAACAGGAGGCAGTCATTCAACAGCTCGAGACTGAGACACAGGAATAGGAGGGAGTCACTCAACTGCTCGAGACTGGGACACAGGAACAGGAGGCAGTCACTCAACTGCTCAAAACTGTGTCAAAGGAACAGGCGGGAGTCACTCAACTGCTCAAGTCTGGGACATAGGAACAGGAGGCAGTCATTGAACTGAACGAGACTGGGACACAGGAACAGGAGGGAATCACTCAGCTGCTCAAAACTGGGACTCAGGAACAGGAGACAGTCACTCAACTGCTGAAGATGGGACACAGGAACAGGAGGCAGTCAATCAACTGCTCGAGACTGGGGCACAGGAACAGGAGTGAGTCACTCAGCTGCTCAAATCTGGGAAACAGGAACAGGAGGGAGTCACTCATCTGCTCGAGACTGGGACACAGGAATAGGAGAGTGTCACTCAACTGCTCAAGACTGGTACACAGGAACAGGAGGCAGTCATTGAACTGCTCGAGACTTGGACACAGGAACAGAGGGAGTAACTCAGCTGCTCGAGACTGGTACACAGGAACAGATGGGAGTCTCTCAACTGCTCGAGAGTGGGGCACAGGAACAGGATACAGTAACTCAACTGCTCGAGACTGGGACACAGGAACAGGAGGGAGTCTTTCAACTGCTCGAGACAGGGTCACAGGAACAGGACGCAGTCACTCAACTGCTCGAGACTGGGTCACAGGAAGAGGAGGCAGTCATTGAACTGTTCGAGACTGTGACACAGGAACAGGAGGGAGTCACTCAGCTGCTCAAAACTTGGGAACAGGAACAGGAGGGAGTCACTCAACTGCTCAAGACTGGGACACAGGAACAGGAGGCAGTCACTCAACTGCTCGAGACTGTGACACAGGAACAGGAGGGAGTCACTCAGCTGCTCAAAACTGGGACACAGGAACAGGAGGGAGTCACTCAACTGCTCGAGACTGGGACACAGGAAGAGGAGGCAGCCACTCAACTGCTCGAGACTGGGACACAGGGACAGGAGGGCATCACTCAACTGCTCGATACTGGGACACAGGAATAGGAGGGAGTCACTCAACTGTTCGAGACTGGGACACAAGAACAGGAGGCAGTCAATCAACTACTCAAAACTGGGACACAGGAAAAGGTGAGAGTCACTCAACTGCTCGAGACTTGGACGCAGGAAGAGGAGGCAGTCATTCAACTGCTCGACACTGTGACACAGGAATAAGAGGGAGACACTCAACTGCTCGAGACTGGGTCACAGGAACAGGAGGCAGTCAATCAACTACTCAAAACTGGGACACAGGAAAAGGTGAGAGTCACTCAACTGCTCGAGACTGGGACACAGGAACAGGAAGCAGTCACTAATCTGCTCGAGACTGGGACACAGGGAGAGGAGTGAGTCACTCAACTGCTCGAGACTGGGACACAGGAACAGGAGTTAGACACTCAGCTTCTCGAGAAAGGGAGACAGGGACAGGAGGGAGTCACACAACTGCTCGAGACTTGGACACAGGAAGAGAAGGCCGTCACTAAACTGCTCGAGAGTAAAACACAGGGACAGGATAATGTAACTCAACTGCTCGAAACTGTGTCACAGGAACAAGAGGCAGTCATTGAACTGCTCGAGACTGGGACACAGGAACAGGAGGGAGTCACTCAACAGGTCGAGACTTGGACACAGGAACAGGAGGCAGTCATTCAACTGCTCGAGACTGAGACACAGGAATAGGAGGGAGTCACTCAACAGGTCGAGACTGGGTCACAGGAACAGGACGCAGTCACTCAACTGCTCAAAACTGCGTCACAGGAACAGGAGGCAGTCATTGGACTGCTCGAGACTGGGACACATGAACAGGAGGGAGTCACTCAGCTGCTCAAACCTGGGAAACAGGAACAGGAGGGAGTCACTCAACTGCTCGAGACTGTGACACAGGAACAGGAGGGAGTCACTCAGCTGCTCAAAACTGGGACACAGGAACAGAAGGGAGTCACTCAACTGCTCGAGACTGGGACACAGGAAGAGGAGGCAGCCACTCAACTGCTCGAGACTGGGACACAGGGACAGGAGGGCATCACTCAACTGCTCGATACTGGGACACAGGAATAGGAGGGAGTCACTCAACTGTTCGAGACTGGGACACAAGAACAGGAGGGAGTCAATCAACTACTCAAAACTGGGACACAGGAAAAGGTGAGAGTCACTCAAATGCTCGAGACTTGGACACAGGAAAAGGAGGCAGTCATTCAACTGCTCGACACTGGGACACAGGAATAAGAGGGAGTCACTCAACTGCTCAAAACTTTCTCATCTGCTCGAGACTGGGACACAGGAACAGGACAGTGTCACTCAACTGCTCAAGACTGGGACACAGGAACAGGAGGCAGTCACTCAACTGCTCGAGACTGGTACACAGGAACAGGAGGGAGCCACTCAGCTGCTCAAAACGGGGACACAGGAACAGGAGGGAGTCACTCAACTGCTCGAGACTGGGACACAGGAAGAGGAGGCAGCCACTCAACTGCTCGAGACTGGGACACAGGGACAGGAGGGCATCACACAACTGCTCGAAACTGGGACACAGGAATAGGAGGGAGTCACTCAACTGTTCGAGACTGGGACACAGGAACCGGAGGCAGCCACTCAACTGCTCGAGGCTGGGACACAGGGACAGGAGGGCATTACTCTACTGCTCGAGACTGGGACACAGGAACAGAAGGGAGTCACTCAACTGCTCGTGACTGGGACATAGGAACAGGATGCAGTCACACAACTGCTCGAGACTGGGACACTGGAACAGGAGGCAGTCACTCAACAGGTTGAGACTGGGACAAAGGAACAGGAGGCAGTCATTCAACTGCTCGAGACTGGGTCACAGGAACATGAGGCAATCACTCAACTGCTCGAGAATGGGACACAGGAACAGAGGGAGTCACTCAACTGCTCGAGACTGGTACACAGGAACAGGAGGGAGTCACTCAACTGCTCGAGACTGGGACACAGGAAAAGGAGAGAGTCACTCAACTGCTCGAGACTGGGACACAGGAACAGGAAGCAGTCACTAATCTGCTCGAGACTGGAACACAGGGAGAGGAGTGAGTCACTCAACTGCTCGAGACTGGGACACAGGAACAGGAGTTAGACACTCAGCTTCTCGAGACAGGGAGACAGGGACAGGAGGGAGTCACACAGCTGCTCGAGTCTTGGACACAGGAAGAGAAGGACGTCACTCAACTGCTCGAGAGTAAAACACAGGGACAGGATAATGTAACTCAACTGCTCAAAACTGTGTCACAGGAACAAGAGGCAGTCATTGAACTGCTCGAGACTGGGACAGAGGAACAGGAGGGACTCACTCAACAGGTCGAGACTTGGACACAGGAACAGGAGGCAGTCATTCAACTGCTCGAGACTGAGACACAGGAATAGGAGGGAGTCACTCAACTGCTCGAGACTGGGACACAGGAACAGGAGGCAGTCAATCAATTGCTCAAAACTGGGACACAAGAAAATGAGGCAGTCACTCAACTGCTCGAGACTGGGACACAGGAACAGGAGGCAGTCATTCAACTGCTCGACACTGGGACACAGGAATAAGAGGGAGTCACTCAACTGCTCGAGACTGGGTCACAGGAACAGGAGGCAGTCACTCACGTGCTCAAAACTGTGTCAAAGGAACAGGCGGGAGTCACTCAACTGCTCAAGTCTGGGACATAGGAACAGGAGGTAGTCATTGAACTGAACGAGACTGTGACACAGGAACAGGAGGGAATCACTCAGCTGCTCAAAACTGGGACTCAGGAACAGGAGACAGTCACTCAACTGCTGGAGATGGGACACAGGAACAGGAGGCAGTCAATCAACTGCTCGAGACTGGGGCACAGGAACAGGAGTGAGTCACTCAGCTGCTCAAACCTGGGAAACAGGAACAGGAGGGAGTCACTCATCTGCTCGAGACAGGGACACAGGAATAGGAGAGTGTCACTCAACTGCTCAAGACTGGTACACAGGAACAGGAGGCAGTCATTGAACTGCTCGAGACTTGGACACAGGAACAGAGGGAGTAACTCAGCTGCTCGAGACTGGGACACAGGAACAGATGGGAGTCACTCAACTGCTCGAGAGTGGGACACAGGAACAGGATACAGTAACTCAACTGCTCGAGACTGGGACACAGGAACAGGAGGGAGTCTTTCAACTGCTCGAGACAGGGTCACAGGAACAGGACGAAGTCACTCAACTGCTCGAGACTGGGTCACAGGAACAGGAGGCAGTCATTGAACTGTTCGAGACTGTGACACAGGAACAGGAGGGAGTCACTCAACTGCTCAAGACTGGGACACAGGAACAGGAGGCAGTCACTCAACTGCTCGAGACTGGTACACAGGAAAAGGAGGGAGTCACTCAGCTGCTCAAAACTGGGACACAGGAACAAGAGGCAGTCATTGAACTGCTCGAGACTGGGACACAGGAACAGGAGGGAGTCACTCAACAGGTCGAGACTTGGACACAGGAACAGGAGGCAGTAATTCAACTGCTCGAGACTGAGACACAGGAATAGGAGGGAGTCACTCAACAGGTCGAGACTGGGTCACAGGAACAGGACGCAGTCACTCAACTGCTCAAAACTGCGTCACAGGAACAGGAGGCAGTCATTGGACTGCTCGAGACTGGGACACATGAACAGGAGGGAGTCACTCAGCTGCTCAATACTGGGAAACAGGAACAGGAGGGAGTCACTCAACTGATCAGGACAGGGACACAGGAAGAGGAGTGTGTCACTCAACTGCTCGAGACTGGGACAAAGGAACAGGAGGCAGTCATTCAACTGCTCGAGACTGAGACACAGGAACAGTAGGAAGTCACTCAGCTGATCAAAACTGGCAAACAGGAACTGGAGGGAGTCACTCAACTGTTCGAGACTGCAACACAGGAACAGGAGGAAGTCAATCAACTGCTCGAGACTGGTCCACAGGAACCGGAGGGAGTCACTCAGCTGCTCAAACTGGGACACAGGAACAGGAGGGAGTCACTCAACTGCTCGAGACTGGGACACAGGAAGAGGAGGCAGCCACTCAAATGCTCGAGACTGGTACACAGGGACAGGAGGGCATCACTCAACTGCTCGAATCTGGGACACAGGAATAGGAGGGAGTCACTCAACTGTTCGAGACTGGGACACAGGAACCGGAGGCAGCCACTCAACTGCTCGAGACTGGGACACTGGAACAGGAGGCAGTCACTCAACAGGTTGAGACTGGGACAAAGAACAGGAGGCAGTCATTCAACTGCTGTAGACTGGGACAAAGGAACAGGAGGCAGTCACTCAAGAGGTCGAGACTGGGACACAGGAACATGAGGCAATCACTCAACTGCTCGAGACTGGGGCACAGGAACAGGAGGGAGTCACTCAACTGCTCGAGACTGGGACACAGGAAAAGGAGAGAGTCACTCAACTGCTCGAGACTGGGACACAGGAACAGGAAGCAGTCACTCAACTGCTCGAGACTGGAACACAGGGAGAGGAGTGAGTCACTCAACTGCTCGAGACTGGGACAAAGGAACAGGAGTTAGACACTCAGCTTCTCGAGACAGGGAGACAGGGACAGGAGGGAGTCACACAACTGCTCGAGACTTGGACACAGGAAGAGAAGGGCGTCACTCAACGGCTCGAGAGTAAAACACAGGGACAGGATAATGTAACTCAACTGCTCGAAACTGTGTCACAGGAACAAGAGGCAGTCATTGAACTGCTCGAGACTGGGACACAGGAACAGTAGGGAGTCACTCAACAGGTCGAGACTTGGACACAGGAACAGGAGGCAGTCATTCAACTGCTCGAGACTGAGACACAGGAATAGGAGGGAGTCACTCAACAGGTCGAGACTGGGTCACAGGAACAGGACGCAGTCACTCAACTGCTCAAAACTGCGTCACAGGAACAGGAGGCAGTCATTGGACTGCTCGAGACTGGGACACATGAACAGGAGGGAGTCACTCAGCTGCTCAATACTGGGAAACAGGAACAGGAGGGAGTCACTCAACTGCTCAGGACTGGGACACTGGAAGAGGAGTGTGTCACTCAACTGCTCGAGACTGGGACACAGGGACAGGAGGCAGTCATTCAACTGCTCGAGACTGAGACACAGGAACAGGAGGCAGTCACTCAACAGGTCGAGACTGGATCACAGGAACAGGAGGCAGTCACTCAACTGCTCGAGACTCGGACACAGGACCAGGAGGCAGTCACTCAACTGCTCAAAACTGGGACACAGGAACAGGAGCCAGTCACTCAACTGCTGAAGATGGGACACAGGAACAAGAGGCAGCCAATCACCTGCTCAAAACTGGGACAAAGTAACAGGAGGCAGTCACTCAACTGCTCAAACCTGGCACACAGCAACAGGAGAGAATTACTCAACTACTCGAGACTGGAACACAGGAACAGGAGGCAGTCAATCAACTACTCAAAACTGGGACACAGGAAAAGGAGAGAGTCACTCAACTGCTCGAGACTGGGACACAGGAACAGGAAGCAGTCACTAATCTGCTTGAGACTGGGACACAGGGAGAGGAGTGAGTCACTCAACTGCTCGAGACTGGGACACAGGAACAGGAGTTAGACACTCAGCTTCTCGAGACAGGGAGACAGGGACAGGAGGGAGTCACACAACTGCTCGAGACTTGGACACAGGAAGAGAAGGGCGTCACTAAACTGCTCGAGAGTAAAACACAGGGACAGGATAATGTAACTCAACTGCTCAAAACTGTGTCACAGGAACAAGAGGCAGTCATTGAACTGCTCGAGACTGGGACAGAGGAACAGAAGGGACTCACTCAACAGGTCGAGACTTGGACACAGGAACAGGAGGCAGTCATTCAACTGCTCGAGACTGAGACACAGGAATAGGAGGGAGTCACTCAACAGTTCGAGACTGGGTCACAGGAACAGGACGCAGTCACTCAACTGCTCAAACCTGCGTCACAGGAACAGGAGGCAGTCATTGGACTGCTCGAGACTGGGACACATGAACAGGAGGGAGTCACTCAGCTGCTCAATACTGGGAAACAGGAACAGGAGGGAGTCACTCAACTGCTCAGGACTGGGACACTGGAAGAGGAGTGTGTCACTCAACTGCTCGAGACTGGGACACAGGGACAGGAGGCAGTCATTCAACTGCTCGAGACTGAGACACAGGAACAGGAGGCAGTCACTCAACAGGTCGAGACTGGATCACAGGAACAGGAGGCAGTCACTCAACTGCTCGAGACTCGGACACAGGACCAGGAGGCAGTCACTCAACTGCTCAAAACTGGGACACAGGAACAGGAGCCAGTCACTCAACTGCTGAAGATGGGACACAGGAACAAGAGGCAGCCAATCACCTGCTCAAAACTGGGACAAAGTAACAGGAGGCAGTCACTCAACTGCTCAAACCTGGCACACAGCAACAGGAGAGAATTACTCAACTACTCGAGACTGGAACACAGGAACAGGAGGCAGTCAATCAACTACTCAAAACTGGGACACAGGAAAAGGAGAGAGTCACTCAACTGCTCGAGACTGGGACACAGGAACAGGAAGCAGTCACTAATCTGCTTGAGACTGGGACACAGGGAGAGGAGTGAGTCACTCAACTGCTCGAGACTGGGACACAGGAACAGGAGTTAGACACTCAGCTTCTCGAGACAGGGAGACAGGGACAGGAGGGAGTCACACAACTGCTCGAGACTTGGACACAGGAAGAGAAGGGCGTCACTAAACTGCTCGAGAGTAAAACACAGGGACAGGATAATGTAACTCAACTGCTCAAAACTGTGTCACAGGAACAAGAGGCAGTCATTGAACTGCTCGAGACTGGGACAGAGGAACAGAAGGGACTCACTCAACAGGTCGAGACTTGGACACAGGAACAGGAGGCAGTCATTCAACTGCTCGAGACTGAGACACAGGAATAGGAGGGAGTCACTCAACAGGTCGAGACTGGGTCACAGGAACAGGACGCAGTCACTCAACTGCTCAAAACTGCGTCACAGGAACAGGAGGCAGTCATTGGACTGCTCGAGACTGGGACACATGAACAGGAGGGAGTCACTCAGCTGCTCAAACCTGGGAAACAGGAACAGGAGGGAGTTTCTCATCTGCTCGAGACTGGGACACAGGAACAGTAGGCAGTCACTCAACTGCTCGAGACTGGTACACAGGAACAGGAGGGAGCCACTCAGCTGCTCAAAACTGGGACACAGGAACAGGAGGGAGTCTCTCAACTGCTCGAGACTGGGACACAGGAAGAGGAGGCAGCCACTCAACTGCTCGAGACTGGGACACAGGGACAGGAGGGCATCACTCAACTGCTCGAAACTGGGACACAGGAATAGGAGGGAGTCACTCAACTGTTCGAGACTGGGACACAGGAAGAGGAGGCAGCCACTCAACTGCTCGAGACTGGGACACAGGGACAGGAGGGCATTACTCTACTGCTCGATACTGGGACACAGGAACAGAAGGGAGTCACTCAACTGCTCGTGACTGGGACATAGGAACAGGATGCTGTCACACAACTGCTCGAGACTGGGACACTGGAACAGGAGGCAGTCACTCAACAGGTTGAGACTGGGACAAAGGAACAGGAGGCAGTCATTCAACTGCTCGAGACTGGGTCACAGGAACATGAGGCAATCACTCAACTGCTCGAGAATGGGACACAGGAACAGAGGGAGTCACTCAACTGCTCGAGACTGGTACACAGGAAAAGGAGGGAGTCACTCAACTGCTCGAGACTGGGACACAGGAAAAGGAGAGAGTCACTCAACTGCTCGAGACTGGGACACAGGAACAGGTAGCAGTCACTAATCTGCTCGAGACTGGAACACAGGGAGAGGAGTGAGTCACTCAACTGCTCGAGACTGGGACACAGGAACAGGAGTTAGACACTCAGCTTCTCGAGACAGGGAGACAGGGACAGGAGGGAGTCACACAGCTGCTCGAGTCTTGGACACAAGAAGAGAAGGGCGTCACTCAACTGCTCGAGAGTAAAACACAGGGACAGGATAATGTAACTCAACTGCTCAAAACTGTGTCACAGGAACAAGAGGCAGTCATTGAACTGCTCGAGACTGGGACAGAGGAACAGGAGGGACTCACTCAACAGGTCGAGACTTGGACACAGGAACAGGAGGCAGTCATTCAACTGCTCGAGACTGAGACACAGGAATAGGAGGGAGTCACTCAACTGCTCGAGACTGGGACACAGGAACAGGAGGCAGTCAATCAATTGCTCAAAACTGGGACACAAGAAAATGAGGCAGTCACTCAACTGCTCGAGACTGGGACACAGGAACAGGAGGCAGTCATTCAACTGCTCGACACTGGGACACAGGAATAAGAGGGAGTCACTCAACTGCTCGAGACTGGGTCACAGGAACAGGAGGCAGTCACTCACGTGCTCAAAACTGTGTCAAAGGAACAGGCGGGAGTCACTCAACTGCTCAAGTCTGGGACATAGGAACAGGAGGCAGTGATTGACATGAACGAGACTGGGACACAGGAACAGGAGGGAATCACTCAGCTGCTCAAAACTGGGACTCAGGAACAGGAGACAGTCACTCAACTGCTGAAGATGGGACACAGGAACAGGAGGCAGTCAATCAACTGCTCGAGACTGGGGCACAGGAACAGGAGTGAGTCACTTAGCTGCTCAAACCTGGGAATCAGGAACAGGAGGGAGTCACTCATCTGCTCGAGACTGGGACACAGGAATAGGAGAGTGTCACTCATCTGCTCAAGACTGGTACACAGGAACAGGAGGCAGTCATTGAACTGCTCGAGACTTGGACACAGGAACAGAGGGAGTAACTCAGCTGCTCGAGACTGGGACACAGGACCAGGAGGCAGTGATTGACATGAACGAGACTTGGACACAGGAACAGGAGGGAGTCAATCAACTGCTCAAAACTGGGACACAGGAACAGGAGCCAGTCACTCAACTGCTCAAACCTGGGACACAGGAACAGGAGCCAGTCACTCAACTGCTCAAACCTGGAACACAGGAACAGGAGGCAGTCACTCAACTGCTTGAGACTGGGACACAGGAACAGGAGGCAGTCATTCAACTGCTCGAGACTGGGACACAAGAATAAGAGGGAGTCACTCAGCTGCTCGAGACTGGGTCATAGGAATAGGAGGCAGTCACTCAGCTGCTCAAAACTGTGTCACAGGAACAGGCGGGAGTCACTCAACTGCTCAAGACTGGGACACAGGAAGAGGAGAGAGTCACTCAACTTCTCGAGACTGGGACACAGGAACAGGAGACAGCCACTCAACTGCTCGAGACTGGGACACAGGAAGAGGAGAGAGTCACTCAACTTCTCGAGACTGGGACACAGGAACAGGAGGGAGTCACTCAACTGCTCGAGGCTGGGACACAGGAAGAGGAGGCAGCCACTCAACTGCTCGAGACTGGGACACAGGGACAGGAGGGCATCACTCAACTGCTCGAGAGTGGGACACAGGAACAGGATACAGTAACTCAACTGCTCGAGACTGGGACACAGGAACAGGAGGGAGTCTTTCAACTGACTCGAGAGAGGGTCACAGGAACAGGACGCAGTCACTCAACTGCTCGAGACTGGGTCACAGGAACAGGAGGCAGTCATTGAACTGTTCGAGACTGGACACAGGAACAGGAGGCAGTCACTCAGCTGCTCAAAACTGGCAAACAGGAACAGGAGGGAGTCACTCAGCTGCTCAAACCTGGGACACAGGAACAGGAGGGAGTCACTCAACTGCTCGAGACTTGGACACAGGAAGAGGAGAGAGTTACTCAACTACTCGAGACTGGAACAGAGGAACAGGAGGCAGTCACTCAACTGCTTGAGACTGGGACACAGGAACAGGAGGCAGTTATTCAACTGCTCGGACTGGGACACAGGAATAAGAGGGAGTCACTCAACTGCTCGAGACTGGGTCACAGGAATAGGAGGCAGTCACTCAGCTGCTCAAAACTGTGTCACAGGAATAGGACGCAGTCACTCAACTGCTCAAGACTGGGACACAGGAACAGGAGGCAGTCACTCAACAGGTCGAGACTAGGACACAGCAACAGCAGGGAGTCACTCAGCTACTCAAAACTGGGACACAGGAAGAGGAGAGAGTCACTCAACTGCTCGCGACTGGGACACAGGAAGAGGAGAGAGTCACTCAACTGCTCGAGACTGGGCCACAGGACCAGGAGGCAGTAACTCAACTGCTCGAGACTGGGACACAGGACCAGGAGGCAGTAACTCAACTGCTCAAAACTGGGACACAGGAACAAGAGGCAGTCAATCAACTGCTCAAAACTGGGACACAGGAACCGGAGCCAGTCACTCAACTGCTCAAACCTGGGACACAGGAACAGGAGAGAGTCACTCAACTGCTCGAGACTGGAACACAGGAACAGGAGGCAGTCAATCAACTGCTCAAAACTGGGACACAGGAACAGGAGGCAGACACTCAACTGCTTCAGACTGGGACACAGGAACAGGAGGCAGTCACACAACTGCTCGAGACTGGGACACAGGAACAGGAGGCAGCCACTCAACTGCACAAAACTGGGACACAGGAACAGGAGGCAATCACTCAACTGCTGAAGATGGGACACAGGAACAAGAGGTAGCCAATCAACTGCTCAAAACTGGGACACAGTAACAGGAGGCAGTCACTCAGCTGCTAAAACCTGGGACACAGGAACAGGAGGGAGTCACTCAACTGCTCGAGACTGGGACACAGGAACAGGAGGCAGTCATTCAACTGCTCGAGACTGAGACACAGGAACAGGAGGAAGTCACTCAGCTGATCAAAACTGGCAAACAGGAACATGAGGCAGTCACTCAACTGCTTGAGACTGGGACACAGGAACAGGAGGCAGTCACACAACTGCTCGAGACTGGGACACAGGAACAGGAGGCAGCCACTCAACTGCACAAAACTGGGACACAGGAACAGGAGGCAATCACTCAACTGCTGAAGATGGGACACAGGAACAAGAGGTAGCCAATCAACTGCTCAAAACTGGGACACAGTAACAGGAGGCAGTCACTCAGCTGCTCAAACCTGGGACACAGGAACAGGAGGGAGTCACTCAACTGCTCGAGACTGGGACACAGGAACAGGAGGCAGTCATTCAACTGCTCGAGACTGAGACACAGGAACAGGAGGAAGTCACTCAGCTGATCAAAACTGGCAAACAGGAACATGAGGCAGTCACTCAACAGGTCGAGACTGGATCACAGGAACAGGAGGCAGTCACTCAAGAGGTCGAGACTGGGACACAGGAACATGAGGCAATCACTCAACTGCTCGAGACTGGGGCACAGGAACAGGAGGCAGTCATTCAACAGCTCGAGATTTAGACACAGGAACAGTAGGAAGTCACTCAGCTGATCATAACTGGCAAACAGGAACTGGAGGGAGTCACTCAACTGTTCGAGACTGCAACACAGGAACAGGAGGAAGACAATCAACTGCTCGAGACTGAGACACAGGAACAAGAGGCAGTCACTCAACAGGTCGAGACTGGGACACAGGAACAGGAGGCAGTCATTCAACTGCTCGAGACTGTGTCACAGGAACATGAGACAGTCACACAACTGCTCGAGACTGGGACACAGGAACAGGAGGCAGTCACTCAACAGGTCGAGACTGGATCACAGGAACAAGAAGCAGTCACTCAACTGCTCGAGACTGGGACACAGGACCAGGAGGCAGTCACTCAACTGCTCAAAACTGGGACACAGGAACAGGAGCCAGTCACTCAACTGCTGAAGATGGGACACAGGAACAAGAGGCAGCCAATCACCTGCTCAAAACTGGGACAAAGTAACAGGAGGCAGTCACTCAACTGCTCAAACCTGGGACACAGCAACAGGAGAGAGTTACTCAACTACTCGAGACTGGAACACAGGAACAGGAGGCAGTCAATCAACTACTCAAAACTGGGACACAGGAACAGGAGGCAGTCACTCAACTGCTTGAGACTGGGACACAGGGACAGGAAGCAGTCATTCAACTGCTCGAGACTGGGACACAGGGAGAGGAGTGAGTCACTCAACTGCTCGAGACTGGGTCACAGGAATAGGAGGCAGTCACTCACCTGCTCAAAACTGTGTCACAGGAACAGGCGGGAGTCACTCAACTGCTCAAGACTGGGACACAGGAACAGGAGGCAGTCACTCAACAGGTCGAGTCTGGGACACAGGAACAGCAGTGAGTCACTCAGCTACTCAAAACTGGGACACAGGAACAGGAGGGAGTCACTCAACTGCTCGAGACTGGAACACAGGAAGAGGAGAGAGTCACTAAACTGCTCGAGACTGGGACACAGGAACAGGAGGCAGCCGCTCAACTGCTCAAAACTGGGACGCAGGAACAGGAGGCAGTCACTCAACTGCTCGAGACTGGCACACAGGAACAGGAGGCAGTTATTCAACTGATCAAGACAGGGACACAGGGACAGGAGGCAGTCACTAAACAGCGCGACTCCGGGACACAGGAACAGGAAGTAGTTATTCAACTCCATGAGACTGGGACAAAGGAACAGGAGACAGTCACTCAACTGCTCGAGACTGGGACACAGGACCAGGAGGCAGTAACTCAACTGCTAAAACTTGGGACACAGGAACAGGAGCCAGTCACTCAACTGCTCAAACCTGGAACACAGGAACAGGAGGCAGTCACTCAACTGCTTGAGACTGGGACACAGGAACAGGAGGCAGTCATTCAACTGCTCGAGACTGGGACACAAGAATAAGAGGGAGTCACTCAACTGCTCGAGACTGGGTCATAGGAATAGGAGGCAGTCACTCAGCTGCTCAAAACTGTGTCACAGGAACAGGCGGGAGTCACTCAACTGCTCAAGACTGGGACACAGGAAGAGGAGAGAGTCACTCAACTTCTCGAGACTGGGACACAGGAACAGGAGACAGCCACTCAACTGCTCGAGACTGGGACACAGGAAGAGGAGAGAGTCACTCAACTTCTCGAGACTGGGACACAGGAACAGGAGGGAGTCACTCAACTGCTCGAGGCTGGGACACAGGAAGAGGAGGCAGCCACTCAACTGCTCGAGACTGGGACACAGGGACAGGAGGGCATCACTCAACTGCTCGAGAGTGGGACACAGGAACAGGGTACAGTAACTCAACTGCTCGAGACTGGGACACAGGAACAGGAGGGAGTCTTTCAACTGACTCGAGAGAGGGTCACAGGAACAGGACGCAGTCACTCAACTGCTCGAGACTGGGTCACAGGAACAGGAGGCAGTCATTGAACTGTTCGAGACTGGACACAGGAACAGGAGGCAGTCACTCAGCTGCTCAAAACTGGCAAACAGGAACAGGAGGGAGTCACTCAGCTGCTCAAACCTGGGACACAGGAACAGGAGGGAGTCACTCAACTGCTCGAGACTTGGACACAGGAAGAGGAGAGAGTTACTCAACTACTCGAAACTGGAACAGAGGAACAGGAGGCAGTCACTCAACTGCTTGAGACTGGGACACAGGAACAGGAGGCAGTTATTCAACTGCTCGGACTGGGACACAGGAATAAGAGGGAGTCACTCAACTGCTCGAGACTGGGTCACAGGAATAGGAGGCAGTCACTCAGCTGCTCAAAACTGTGTCACAGGAATAGGACGCAGTCACTCAACTGCTCAAGACTGGGACACAGGAACAGGAGGCAGTCACTCAACAGGTCGAGACTAGGACACAGCAACAGCAGGGAATCACTCAGCTACTCAAAACTGGGACACAGGAAGAGGAGAGAGTCACTCAACTGCTCGCGACTGGGACACAGGAAGAGGAGAGAGTCACTCAACTGCTCGAGACTGGGCCACAGGACCAGGAGGCAGTAACTCAACTGCTCGAGACTGGGACACAGGACCAGGAGGCAGTAACTCAACTGCTCAAAACTGGGACACAGGAACAAGAGGCAGTCAATCAACTGCTCAAAACTGGGACACAGGAACCGGAGCCAGTCACTCAACTGCTCAAACCTGGGACACAGGAACAGGAGAGAGTCACTCAACTGCTCGAGACTGGAACACAGGAACAGGAGGCAGTCAATCAACTGCTCAAAACTGGGACACAGGAACAGGAGGCAGACACTCAACTGCTTCAGACTGGGACACAGGAACAGGAGGCAGTCACACAACTGCTCGAGACTGGGACACAGGAACAGGAGGCAGCCACTCAACTGCACAAAACTGGGACACAGGAACAGGAGGCAATCACTCAACTGCTGAAGATGGGACACAGGAACAAGAGGTAGCCAATCAACTGCTCAAAACTGGGACACAGTAACAGGAGGCAGTCACTCAGCTGCTCAAACCTGGGACACAGGAACAGGAGGGAGTCACTCAACTGCTCGAGACTGGGACACAGGAACAGGAGGCAGTCATTCAACTGCTCGAGACTGAGACACAGGAACAGGAGGAAGTCACTCAGCTGATCAAAACTGGCAAACAGGAACATGAGGCAGTCACTCAACTGCTTGAGACTGGGACACAGGAACAGGAGGCAGTCACACAACTGCTCGAGACTGGGACACAGGAACAGGAGGCAGCCACTCAACTGCACAAAACTGGGACACAGGAACAGGAGGCAATCACTCAACTGCTGAAGATGGGACACAGGAACAAGAGGTAGCCAATCAACTGCTCAAAACTGGGACACAGTAACAGGAGGCAGTCACTCAGCTGCTCAAACCTGGGACACAGGAACAGGAGGGAGTCACTCAACTGCTCGAGACTGGGACACAGGAACAGGAGGCAGTCATTCAACTGCTCGAGACTGAGACACAGGAACAGGAGGAAGTCACTCAGCTGATCAAAACTGGCAAACAGGAACATGAGGCAGTCACTCAACAGGTCGAGACTGGATCACAGGAACAGGAGGCAATCACTCAACTGCTCGAGACTGGGATACAGGAACAGGAGGGAGTCACTCAACTGCTCGAGACTGGGACACAGGAACAGGAAGTATTTATTCAACTCCGTGAGACTGTGACAACGGAACAGGAGACAGTCACTCAGCTACTCAAAACTGGGACACAGTAACAGGAGTGAGTCACTCAACTGCTCGCGACTGGTACACAGGAAGAGGAGAGAGTCACTCAACTGCTCGAGACTGGGACACTGAACCAGGAGGCAGCCACTCAACTGATCAAAACTGGGACACAGGAACAGGAGGGAGTCACTCAATTGCTCGAGACTGAGACACAGGAACAGGAGGCAGTCAATCAATTGCTCAAAACTGGGACGCAGGAACAGGACGCAGTTACTCAACTGCTCAAGACTGGCACACAGGAACAGGAGGCAGTTATTCAACTGATCAAGACTGGGACACAGGAACAGGAGGCAGTCACTAAACAGCGCGAGACTGGGACACAGGAACAGGAAGTAGTTATTCAACTCCGTGAGACTGGGACAAAGGAACAGGAGACAGTCACTCAACTGCTCGAGACTTGGACACATGAGCAGGAGGCAGTCACTCAACAGCTCGAGACTGGGACACGGGAACAGGAGGCAGTCACTCAACTGCTCGAGACTGGGACACAGGACCAGGAGGCAGTAACTCAACTGCTCGAGACTGGGACACAGGAACAGGAGGCAGTAACTCAACTGATGAAGATGGGACACAGGAACAAGAGGCAGTCAATCAACTGCTCAAAACTGGGACACAGGAACAGGAGCCAGTCACTCAACTGCTCAAACCTGGGACACAGGAACAGGAGAGAGTTACTCAACTACTCGACACTGGAACACAGGAACAGGAGGCAGTCAATCAACTACTCAAAACTGGGACTCAGGAATAAGAGGGAGTCACTCAACTGCTCGAGACTGGGTCACAGGAATAGGAGGCAGTCACTCAGCTGCTCAAAACTGTGTCACAGGAACAGGCGGGATTCACTCAACTGCTCAAGACTGGGACACAGGAACAGGAGGCAGTCACTCAAAAAGGTCGAGACTAGGACACAGCAACAGCAGGGAGTCACTCAGCTACTCAAAACTGGGACACAGGAACAGGAGGGAGTCACTCAACTGCTCGCGACTGGGACACAGGAAGAGGAGAGAGTCACTCAACTGCTCGAGACTGGGACACAGGAACAGGAGGCAGCCGCTCAACTGCTCAAAACTGGGACGCAGGAACAGGAGGCAGTCACTCAACTGCTCGAGACTGGCACACAGGAACAGGAGGCAGTTATTCAACTGATCAAGACAGGGACACAGGGACAGGAGGCAGTCACTAAACAGCGCGACTCCGGGACACAGGAACAGGAAGTAGTTATTCAACTCCATGAGACTGGGACAAAGGAACAGGAGGCAGTCACTCAACTGCTCGAGACTGGGACACAGGACCAGGAGGCAGTAACTCAACTGCTAAAACCTGGGACACAGGAACAAGAGGCAGTCAATCAACTGCTCAAAACTGGGACACAGGAACAGGAGCCAGTCACTCAACTGCTCAAACCTGGGACACAGGAACAGGAGCCAGTCACTCAACTGCTCAAACCTGGAACACAGGAACAGGAGGCAGTCACTCAACTGCTTGAGACTGGGACACAGGAACAGGAGGCAGTCATTCAACTGCTCGAGACTGGGACACAAGAATAAGAGGGAGTCACTCAACTGCTCGAGACTGGGACATAGGAACAGTAGTGAGTCACTCAGCTACTCAAAACCGGGTCACAGGAACAGGATGGAGTCACTCAACTGCTCGAGACTGGGACACAGGAACAGGAGAGAGTCACTCAACTTCTCGAGACTGGGACACAGGAACAGGAGACAGCCACTCAACTGCTCGAGACTGGGACACAGGAACAGGAGGCAGTCACTCAACTGCTCAAAACTGGGACACAGGAACAGGATACAGTAACTCAACTGCTCGAGGCTGGGACACAGGAATAGGAGGCACCACTCAACTGCTCGAGACTGGGACACAGGGACAGGAGGGCATCACTCAACTGCTCGACAGTGGGACACAGGAACAGGATACAGTAACTCAACTGCTCGAGACTGGGACACAGGAACAGGAGGGAGTCTTTCAACTGCTCGAGAGAGGGTCACAGGAACAGGACGCAGTCACTCAACTGCTCGAGACTGGGTCACAGGAACAGGAGGCAGTCATTGAACTGTTCGAGACTGGACACAGGAACAGGAGGGAGTCACTCAGCTGCTCAAAACTGGGACACAGGAACAGGATACAGTAACTCAACTGCTCGAGGCTGGGACACAGGAATAGGAGGCAGCCACTCAACTGCTCAAAACTGGGACACAGGAACAGGATACAGTAACTCAACTGCTCGAGGCTGGGACACAGGAATAGGAGGCAGTCAATCAACTGCTCAAAACTGGGACACAGGAACCGGAGCCAGTCACTCAACTGCTCAAACCTGGGACACAGGAACAGGAGAGAGTCACTCAACTGCTCGAGACTGGAACACAGGAACAGGAGGCAGTCAATCAACTGCTCAAAACTGGGACACAGGAACAGGAGGCAGTCACTCAACTGCTTGAGACTGGGACACAGGAACAGGAGGCAGTCACTCAACTGTTCGAGACTGGGACACAGGAACAGGAGGCAGCCACTCAACTGCTCAAAACTGGGACACAGGAACAGGAGGCAGTCACTCAACTGCTGAAGATGGGACACAGGAACAAGCGGTAGCCAATCAACTGCTCAAAACTGGGACACAGTAACAGGAGGCAGTCACTCAGCTGCTCAAACCTGGGACACAGGGACAGGAGAGATTCACTCAACTGCTCGAGACTGGGACACAGGAACAGGAGGCAGTCATTCAACTGTTCGAGACTGAGACACAGGAACAGGAGGAAGTCACTCAGCTGATCAAAACTGGCAAACAAGAACAGGAGGGAGTCTCTCAACAGGTCGAGACTGTGTCACAGGAACAGGATGGAGTCACTCAACTGCTCGAGACTGGGACACAGGAACAGGAGGCAGTCACTCAACAGGTCGAGACTGGATCACAGGAACAGGAGGCAATCAATCAACTGCTCGAGACTGGGATACAGGAACAGGAGGGAGTCACTCAACTGCTCGAGACTGGTACACAGGAACAGGAGGCAGTCACTAAACTGCGCGAGACTGGGACACGGGAACAGGAAGTATTTATTCAACTCCGTGAGACTGTGACAACGGAACAGGAGACAGTCACTCAGCTACTCAAAACTGGGACACAGGAACAGGAGGGAGTCACTCAACTGCTCGCGACTGGTACACAGGAAGAGGAGAGAGTCACTCAACTGCTCGAGACTGGGACACTGAACCAGGAGGCAGCCACTCAACTGATCAAAACTGGGACACAGGAACAGGAGGGAGTCACTCAACTGCTCGAGACTGAGACACAGGAACAGGAGGCAGTCAATCAACTGCTCAAAACTGGGACACAGGAACAGGACGCAGTCACTCAACTGCTCAAGACTGGCACACAGGAACAGGAGGCAGTTATTCAACTGCTCGAGACTGTGTCACAGGAACATGAGACAGTCACACAACTGCTCGAGACTGGGACACAGGAACAGGAGGCAGTCACTCAAAAGGTCGAGACTGGATCACAGGAACAAGAGGCAGTCACTCAACTGCTCGAGACTGGGACACAGGACCAGGAGGCAGTCACTCAACTGCTCAAAACTGGGACACAGGAACAGGAGCCAGTCACTCAACTGCTGAAGATGTGACACAGGAACAAGAGGCAGCCAATCACCTGCTCAAAACTGGGACAAAGTAACAGGAGGCAGTCACTCAACTGCTCAAACCTGGGACACAGCAACAGGAGAGAGTTACTCAACTACTCGAGACTGGAACACAGGAACAGGAGGCAGTCAATCAACTACTCAAAACTGGGACACAGGAACAGGAGGCAGTCACTCAACTGCTTGAGACTGGGACACAGGGACAGGAAGCAGTCATTCAACTGCTCGAGACTGGGACACAGGGAGAGGAGTGAGTCACTCAACTGCTCGAAACTGGGTCACAGGAATAGGAGGCAGTCACTCACCTGCTCAAAACTGTGTCACAGGAACAGGCGGGAGTCACTCAACTGCTCAAGACTGGGACACAGGAACAGGAGGCAGTCACTCAACAGGTCGAGTCTGGGACACAGGAACAGCAGTGAGTCACTCAGCTACTCAAAACTGGGACACAGGAACAGGAGGGAGTCACTCAACCGCTCGAGACTGGAACACAGGAAGAGGAGAGAGTCACTAAACTGCTCGAGACTGGGACACAGGAACAGGAGGCAGCCGCTCAACTGCTCAAAACTGGGACGCAGGAACAGGAGGCAGTCACTCAACTGCTCGAGACTGGCACACAGGAACAGGAGGCAGTTATTCAACTGATCAAGACAGGGACACAGGGACAGGAGGCAGTCACTAAACAGCGCGACTCCGGGACACAGGAACAGGAAGTAGTTATTCAACTCCATGAGACTGGGACAAAGGAACAGGAGGCAGTCACTCAACTGCTCGAGACTTGGACACAGGACCAGGAGGCAGTAACTCAACTGCTAAAACTTGGGACACAGGAACAAGAGGCAGTCAATCAACTGCTCAAAACTGGGACACAGGAACAGGAGCCAGTCACTCAACTGCTCAAACCTGGGACACAGGAACAGGAGCCAGTCACTCAACTGCTCAAACCTGGAACACAGGAACAGGAGGCAGTCACTCAACTGCTCGAGACTGGGACACAGGAACAGGAGGCAGTCATTCAACTGCTCGAGACTGGGACACAAGAATAAGAGGGAGTCACTCAACTGCTCGAGACTGGGTCATAGGAATAGGAGGCAGTCACTCAGCTGCTCAAAACTGTGTCACAGGAACAGGCGGGAGTCACTCAACTGCTCAAGACTGGGACACAGGAAGAGGAGAGAGTCACTCAACTTCTCGAGACTGGGACACAGGAACAGGAGACAGCCACTCAACTGCTCGAGACTGGGACACAGGAAGAGGAGAGAGTCTTTCAACTGCTCGAGAGAGGGTCACAGGAACAGGACGCAGTCACTCAACTGCTCGAGACTGGGTCACAGGAAGAGGAGGCAGTCATTGAACTGTTCGAGACTGGACACAGGAACAGGAGGGAGTCACTCAGCTGCTCAAAACTGGGACACAGGAACAGGATACAGTAACTCAACTGCTCGAGGCTGGGACACAGGAATAGGAGGCAGCCACTCAACTGCTCAAAACTGGGACACAGGAACAGGATACAGTAACTCAACTGCTCGAGGCTGGGACACAGGAATAGGAGGCAGCCACTCAACTGCTCGAGACTGGGACACAGGGACAGGAGGGCATCACTCAACTGCTCGAGAGTGGGACACAGGAACAGGATACAGTAACTCAACTGCTCGAGACTGGGACACAGGAACAGGAGGGAGTCTTTCAACTGCTCGAGAGAGGGTCACAGGAACAGGACGCAGTCACTCAACTGCTCGAGACTGGGTCACAGGAACAGGAAGCAGTCATTGAACTGTTCGAGACTGGACACAGGAACAGGAGGGAGTCACTCAGCTGCTCAAAACTGGCAAACAGGAACAGGAGGGAGTCACTCAACTGCTCGAGACTGGGACACAGGAAGAGGAGAGAGTCACTCAACTACTCGAGACTGGAACACAGGAACAGGAGGCAGTCAATCAACTACTCAAAACTTGGACACAGGAACAGGAGGCAGTCACTCAACTGCTTGAGACTGGGACACAGGAACAGGAGGCAGTCATTCAACTGCTCGGACTGGGACACAGGAATAAGAGGGAGTCACTCAACTGCTCGAGACTGGGTCACAGGAATAGGAGGCAGTCACTCAGCTGCTCAAAACTGTGTCACAGGAATAGGACGCAGTCACTCAACTGCTCAAGACTGGGACACAGGAACAGGAGGCAGTCACTCAACAGGTCGAGACTAGGACACAGCAACAGCAGGGAGTCCCTCAGCTACTCAAAACTGGGACACAGGAAGAGGAGAGAGTCACTCAACTGCTCGCGACTGGGACACAGGAGGAGGAGAGAGTCACTCAACTGCTCGAGACTGGGCCACAGGACCAGGAGGCAGTAACTCAACTGCTCGAGACTGGGACACAGGACCAGGAGGCAGTAACTCAACTGCTCAAAACTGGGACACAGGAACAAGAGGCAGTCAATCAACTGCTCAAAACTGGGACACAGGAACCGGAGCCAGTCACTCAACTGCTCAAACCTGGGACACAGGAACAGGAGAGAGTCACTCAACTGCTCGAGACTGGAACACAGGAACAGGAGGCAGTCAATCAACTGCTCAAAACTGGGACACAGGAACAGGAGGCAGTCACTCAACTGCTTGAGACTGGGACACAGGAACAGGAGGCAGTCACTCAACTGTTCGAGACTGGGACACAGGAACAGGAGGCAGCCACTCAACTGCTCAAAACTGGGACACAGGAACAGGAGGCAGTCACTCAACTGCTGAAGATGGGACACAGGAACAAGCGGTAGCCAATCAACTGCTCAAAACTGGGACACAGTAACAGGAGGCAGTCACTCAGCTGCTCAAACCTGGGACACAGGGACAGGAGAGATTCACTCAACTGCTCGAGACTGGGACACAGGAACAGGAGGCAGTCATTCAACTGTTCGAGACTGAGACACAGGAACAGGAGGAAGTCACTCAGCTGATCAAAACTGGCAAACAGGAACAGGAGGGAGTCTCTCAACAGGTCGAGACTGTGTCACAGGAACAGGATGGAGTCACTCAACTGCTCGAGACTGGGACACAGGAACAGGAGGCAGTCACTCAACAGGTCGAGACTGGATCACAGGAACAGGAGGCAATCAATCAACTGCTCGAGACTGGGATACAGGAACAGGAGGGAGTCACTCAACTGCTCGAGACTGGTACACAGGAACAGGAGGCAGTCACTAAACTGCGCGAGACTGGGACACGGGAACAGGAAGTATTTATTCAACTCCGTGAGACTGTGACAACGGAACAGGAGACAGTCACTCAGCTACTCAAAACTGGGACACAGGAACAGGAGGGAGTCACTCAACTGCTCGCGACTGGTACACAGGAAGAGGAGAGAGTCACTCAACTGCTCGAGACTGGGACACTGAACCAGGAGGCAGCCACTCAACTGATCAAAACTGGGACACAGGAACAGGAGGGAGTCACTCAACTGCTCGAGACTGAGACACAGGAACAGGAGGCAGTCAATCAACTGCTCAAAACTGGGACACAGGAACAGGACGCAGTCACTCAACTGCTCAAGACTGGCACACAGGAACAGGAGGCAGTTATTCAACTGCTCGAGACTGTGTCACAGGAACATGAGACAGTCACACAACTGCTCGAGACTGGGACACATAAACAGGAGGCAGTCACTCAAAAGGTCGAGACTGGATCACAGGAACAAGAGGCAGTCACTCAACTGCTCGAGACTGGGACACAGGACCAGGAGGCAGTCACTCAACTGCTCAAAACTGGGACACAGGAACAGGAGCCAGTCACTCAACTGCTGAAGATGTGACACAGGAACAAGAGGCAGCCAATCACCTGCTCAAAACTGGGACAAAGTAACAGGAGGCAGTCACTCAACTGCTCAAACCTGGGACACAGCAACAGGAGAGAGTTACTCAACTACTCGAGACTGGAACACAGGAACAGGAGGCAGTCAATCAACTACTCAAAACTGGGACACAGGAACAGGAGGCAGTCACTCAACTGCTTGAGACTGGGACACAGGGACAGGAAGCAGTCATTCAACTGCTCGAGACTGGGACACAGGGAGAGGAGTGAGTCACTCAACTGCTCGAGACTGGGTCACAGGAATAGGAGGCAGTCACTCACCTGCTCAAAACTGTGTCACAGGAACAGGCGGGAGTCACTCAACTGCTCAAGACTGGGACACAGGAATAGGAGGCAGTCACTCAACAGGTCGAGTCTGGGACACAGGAACAGCAGTGAGTCACTCAGCTACTCAAAACTGGGACACAGGAACAGGAGGGAGTCACTCAACCGCTCGAGACTGGAACACAGGAAGAGGAGAGAGTCACTAAACTGCTCGAGACTGGGACACAGGAACAGGAGGCAGCCGCTCAACTGCTCAAAACTGGGACGCAGGAACAGGAGGCAGTCACTCAACTGCTCGAGACTGGCACACAGGAACAGGAGGCAGTTATTCAACTGATCAAGACAGGGACACAGGGACAGGAGGCAGTCACTAAACAGCGCGACTCCGGGACACAGGAACAGGAAGTAGTTATTCAACTCCATGAGACTGGGACAAAGGAACAGGAGGCAGTCACTCAACTGCTCGAGACTGGGACACAGGACCAGGAGGCAGTAACTCAACTGCTAAAACTTGGGACACAGGAACAAGAGGCAGTCAATCAACTGCTCAAAACTGGGACACAGGAACAGGAGCCAGTCACTCAACTGCTCAAACCTGGGACACAGGAACAGGAGCCAGTCACTCAACAGCTCAAACCTGGAACACAGGAACAGGAGGCAGTCACTCAACTGCTCGAGACTGGGACACAGGAACAGGAGGCAGTCATTCAACTGCTCGAGACTGGGACACAAGAATAACAGGGAGTCACTCAACTGCTCGAGACTGGGTCATAAGAATAGGAGGCAGTCACTCAGCTGCTCAAAACTGTGTCACAGGAACAGGCGGGAGTCACTCAACTGCTCAAGATTGGGACACAGGAAGAGGAGAGAGTCACTCAACTTCTCGAGACTGGGACACAGGAACAGGAGACAGCCACTCAACTGCTCGAGACTGGGACACAGGAAGAGGAGAGAGTCACTCAACGTCTCGAGACTGGGACACAGGAACAGGAGGGAGTCACTCAACTGCTCGAGGCTGGGACACAGGAAGAGGAGGCAGCCACTCAACTGCTCGAGACTGGGACACAGGGATAGGAGGGCATCACTCAACTGCTCGAGAGTGGGACACAGGAACAGGAGGGAGTCTTTCAACTGACTCGAGAGAGGGTCACAGGAACAGGACGCAGTCACTCAACTGCTCGAGACTGGGTCACAGGAACAGGAGGCAGTCATTGAACTGTTCGAGACTGGACACAGGAACAGGAGGCAGTCACTCAGCTGCTCAAAACTGGCAAACAGGAACAGGAGGGAGTCACTCAGCTGCTCAAACCTGGGACACAGGAACAGGAGGGAGTCACTCAACTGCTCGAGACTTGGACACAGGAAGAGGAGAGAGTTACTCAACTACTCGAGACTGGAACACAGGAACAGGAGGCAGTCACTCAACTGCTTGAGACTGGGACACAGGAACAGGAGGCAGTCATTCAACTGCTCGGACTGGGACACAGGAATAAGAGGGAGTCACTCAACTGCTCGAGACTGGGTCACAGGAATAGGAGGCAGTCACTCAGCTGCTCAAAACTGTGTCACAGGAATAGGACGCAGTCAATCAACTGCTCAAGACTGGGACACAGGAACAGGAGGCAGTCACTCAACAGGTCGAGACTAGGACACAGCAACAGCAGGGAGTCACTCAGCTACTCAAAACTGGGACACAGGAAGAGGAGGCAGCCACTCAACTGCTCGAGACTGGGACACAGGGATAGGAGGGCATCACTCAACTGCTCGAGAGTGGGACACAGGAACAGGAGGGAGTCTTTCAACTGACTCGAGAGAGGGTCACAGGAACAGGACGCAGTCACTCAACTGCTCGAGACTGGGTCACAGGAACAGGAGGCAGTCATTGAACTGTTCGAGACTGGACACAGGAACAGGAGGCAGTCACTCAGCTGCTCAAAACTGGCAAACAGGAACAGGAGGGAGTCACTCAGCTGCTCAAACCTGGGACACAGGAACAGGAGGGAGTCACTCAACTGCTCGAGACTTGGACACAGGAAGAGGAGAGAGTTACTCAACTACTCGAGACTGGAACACAGGAACAGGAGGCAGTCACTCAACTGCTTGAGACTGGGACACAGGAACAGGAGGCAGTCATTCAACTGCTCGGACTGGGACACAGGAATAAGAGGGAGTCACTCAACTGCTCGAGACTGGGTCACAGGAATAGGAGGCAGTCACTCAGCTGCTCAAAACTGTGTCACAGGAATAGGACGCAGTCAATCAACTGCTCAAGACTGGGACACAGGAACAGGAGGCAGTCACTCAACAGGTCGAGACTAGGACACAGCAACAGCAGGGAGTCACTCAGCTACTCAAAACTGGGACACAGGAAGAGGAGAGAGTCACTCAACTGCTCGCGACTGGGACACAGGAAGAGGAGAGAGTCACTCAACCGCTCGAGACTGGGACACAGGAACAGGAGGCAATCACTCAACTGCTCGAGACTGGGACACAGGAACAGGAGGCAGTCACTCAACTGATCAAGACTGGGACACAGGAACAGTAGGCAGTCATTCAACTGCGCGAGACTGGGACCCAGGAACAGGAAGTATTTATTCAACTCCGTGAGACTGGGACAACGGAACAGGATCCAGTCACTCAACAGGTCGAGACTGGGACACAGGAACAGGAGGCAGTCACTCAACTGCTCGAGACTGGTACACAGGAACAGGAGGCAGCCACTCAACTGCTCAAAACTGGGACACAGGAACAGGAGGCAGTCACTCAACTGCTGTAGATGGGACACAGGAACAAGAGGCACCAATCAACTGCTCAAAACTGGGACACAGTAACAGTAGGCAGTCATTCAACTGCTCAAACCTGGGACACAGGAATAGGAGAGAGTCACTCAGCTGCTCAAGACTGGAGCACAGGAACAGGAGTCAGTCACTCAACAGCTCGAGAGTGGGACACAGGAACAGGAGGGAGTCACTCAACTGCTCGAGATTGGGATTCAGGAACATGAGGCAGTCACTCAACTGCTCGAGACTCGTGGCTCAGGTACAGGCAACTGGGACCAAGGGAGTCCCTGGAGGTACACAGGTGATCGAGGAGTTTACTAAAGAAGGAAATCTGCAAGGGGAAGAGGATGTATGGGATAGTCTTGGCTGAGAAATTTAGAGAGAATCCAAATTCAGTATAGTCAAGATAATGAAAAACTAGGGAAAGAATAGGATGCTTTAAAATCCAAAATAGGCATGCATGTGTAAAACCTCAAGAGATTGGTGAATTCCTCAATTTCCCCTCTGTGTTTACCATGAAGAAAGTCATGAAGACCTGTGACATTTAGGAGGTTTGTTGTCAAATCTTGGTACTGTCCATATCACAGTAGAATTGCTGTTGGATATATTATAATGCACAAAGTCAGACAAATCTCTTGGTCCTGACCAGATACATCCAAAACCACTGCAAGAAGCGAGAGATCAAGCTTAAGCGCCAAGATCCCGGAAGACTGGGCGGTCGCAAAAGTTGTGCCCATATTCAAGAATGGCTGCAAAGAAAAGCCCAGGAAATATAGACCAGTAAGCTTCTCACCTGTTTTCGCTAAACCACTTGAGAAGCTTCTGAAAGATAAAATGTGCATGCATTTGGAAATACAGAGTTTGATTTGAAGAAGTCAGCTTTGTTTTGTGCGTGGCGGATCATGCCTTACAAAGTTTGTTAGAGATTTTTGAGGAAGTGACCAGGAACGTTGACGAGGGCACAGTGGTAGACATCTTCTATTTCGATTTCAGTAAGACCTTTGATAAGGATCCACATAGTAGGCCGCTCTAGAAGATTATATCACATAGAATCTAAGGTGAACTGGCAAATTGGCGACACAATTGGCTTAACTTATGAAGTAAACGGCTATGGTGGAGGTATGCTTGTCGGACTGGAAGCCTGTGACAATTAGCGTGCCTCAGCGGTCGGTCCTGGGCCCATTGCTGTTTGTTATCTATATCAATGATTTGGATCAGAGTGCACAACGCAAGGTTAGTAAGTTTGCAGATGACACTAAAATTAGAGGCATCGTTCAGAGAGAGGAACATTATCAGAAATTGCAGCAATACCTTGACCAGCTGGGAAAGTGGGCTGAGAATTAGCAAATGGAGTTTAATATAGATAAGTGTGACGTTTTGCATTTTGGAAAGTCAAATCCAGGTAGGAGTTTAAGGATGAATAAGAGGGACTTAAGGAGTGTAATGGAACAAAACGGCGTTGGAGATCAGGTGCACGGTTATCTGAAATTTGGGTCACAGGTACACAGGACCATGAGGAAGGCTGTTGGCACACTGGCCTACATCAGGGCATTGAGTATAGAAGTTGGAACGTTATCTTGCAGTTGTCCAGAATATTGGTAAGGCTGCAGTTGGAGTATTGCGTTCAGTTTTGTTCACCTTGCTCTAGAAAGGATATTATTGAACAAAAATAATGTAGAAGGAATTTACAAAGATGTTTCCTGGGCTAAAGGGTTAAGTTATAGGGAAAATTTGGACAGGTTAGAACTTATTTCTTTACAGAGTAGGAAACTGGGGTGGTTCTTATGGAAGTATAGATTGTATCAAATCATGAGATGCATGCATGGAGTGAATACTTCAATTTTTTTGCAAGGTTGGGGAATCGAAGACTAGAGGACATCCGGTCATGTTTGGAGAGGAAACTAAATAAACAGGAACCTGAGGGTCATCTTTTTTACACAGAGTGTGGTACGCATATGGACTGAACTGCCAGAGGAAGTGATTGAAGTGGGTACAATATCAACATTGAAAAAACATTTGGACAAATACACAGATAGGAAAGGATTAGATGGATACAGAGCAAAGGCAGGGAAAGGGCAGATTGGCAGATAAGGGACAATTACAGCATGGTTTGTTGACGGGTGTATTAGATGGGCGAGTACAGAGGGAGAACATTCTCTTCCCAGAAGGAGCCACACCACTAGACCCACCGAGAATGTTCTGAGTTCACTGCCCAGCTCAGTGCAGTATCTGAGGTCTGAAGAAATGTCCAGTAATACAGGACAAACATCAATAACCTGCTCTTTCAGGATGAGTGTCACCGTATTCTCTCTGCTCCCTCACACTCACTGTATATCTGCGATCGCACCTACCCCCGAAAAAGGCTCATGGTCCCCCATTCTCACTCCTGCATGCAATGCTTAATCTCTCTCTCTCTCTTTCTCTTTCTCTCTCTCTCTCTCCATCTATCTCTCGCCTTTGCAAAACATCCCACACAGTTATAGAATATTCTGGAGAGTGCCGATTGTGGATTGTTCCAGATAATGTTCCAAATAATTCCCAGTTTCAGGAAAATGGCAGTGTCCCAGTGTGTAACACATAAGGGGAAGGAGTAGAGAAGTACGTTTTTCAAATCACACACAATTCAAACCATGCTGAGGCCATTCAGCCCTTCAAACGTGGTTTAGCATTTAATAAGGTCCCCGCTTATCTGATGGTCTTCTCAGCTCCATGTTACAGGAACTTTCAGTCATTCAACCCCCTGGGTCCTGTCCATGGCCAGACAGCACTCATGCATTTTTATCCCGGGTTTTTTCAAGCACCTGTTTGAGGGCATTTCCCATGTGGAGAGACACTGCTCACAATATATTCCATCATCTTTATACTTTCATGCAACGATCAGCATGCTTTACCCAGACCAAACAAAAATATACACTTATTTTATGGTTATAGGTATCCAATCACACTTATTAATTCTGGTTATTTCACTTGACTCACCTTAAGGATATTACACCAAAAAGAGCTTGTAAAGACGTCTTGTTATAAAACACAATTTCGAGCAGAGATCGTTTTTACCCTCAGCCTTTATCTTGACCGTTATCTGAATTGTACAACCTGTCTTGTTATGAATGTTTCTCTTACCCTTTGTCTGTGACTGTTTCTGTCTGTAACAGCTACATAGTTTTCCCACTTAGTTGGCTGGACGGCTGGTTTGTGATGCAGAGGGAGGCCAACAGCACAGGTTCAGTTCCTCACACTGACAGAGTTTACCATGAACGGGACGCTCTCTCACCCTCACTCCATCACCCGAGGTGTGGTGACCCTCAGGATAAACAACCATGAGTGGTCTCTCTAATGAGCTTCCTTTGGGACACTATTCTATCAATGTTAGCATTTTAAATTAAAATATTTTTATTGATAAAGAAATTTTTAATATTATAATAAACCAATAACAACACAACTCAAATAATTGAAAAAAAAAGTCCAATTGCATGTACATACAAAACAAGTTAAAACACTACACAGACAGAAGAAAAAACAAAACTAAACAATAAATAATGAATAAATAATACAGCTCAGCATAACATAACGATAGCTCTCGTTCTTCAAGAGCAGTAACTGATACATAATTTTATGTTCATAGTTCTTCGTCTCTGGACATTAGATTCATTGGACAACATCATCATGGCTATATAAAAGCTATTCTTAGAGTGGCAGATAAACCTGTATCGCAGTAACCGGAAAAGGGCTGCCATGTCTTATATAAAGCTATGTTTATTGGTACACCATACTGGTGACAAAGTCCAAAGGGATATTCTCCATGAAAAGTTTACGACGAACCAACAAGCACGGTTGGGGGTGAGGGGTGGGGGTGGGGGCGCGGGTGGACCGGTGGGGTTCAGACATCCAACACAACACATATTTTTCCTAGCACGGAAAGTAAGGATATGATTTATTTCACATGTGCATCTGTGTAAAGTACCCTGGGCAGGCCCAGGAAAGGAGAAACCAGGTCCATCTCCAATTCAGTCCCCAAGACCCATTCTATCACACCTGACACAGTGCTCCAACATAGATGAAGCCTGCAACAGGACCACAAGCAATGAGTAAGAGTGCCTGTAGTCATTCTGCATTTAGGACATGATGAAGATAATCCCACTATGCATTTTGAGAGACAATCTGGAGTCAGATAGACCCTATGAAGAATTTTCAACTGCATGGAATGGGTTCTATTAGAGATCAAAATCCTTCCAGCATGTTTACAAATATCCTCCCATGTCTCCGAAGTGTTCTGAACCCACAACTCTCTCTTTCGCAGACATCACAAATCTGTACAGTGTCGTCTGAGGGGACACTCTCTAAACAATGATAAAGGGTACTGGCAGGGAGTTTATTCTAAGCAATAGGCACCCTCTTCTCTCTATAGGATCTGTAAGAGTCTGTCAAAAGTGTGTGTGTGTGTTTTAAAAACCAATTCTCTGATCTGGAACAAAATACAGAAGAGGACTTTACTAGGTAGTCCATACTTACGAGTTATTTGATCAAATAATATCATTCTTTCTCCCGCAAATAAACCGTGGTGGCTCAATAGATAGCACTGCGGCCTCACAGCACCAGGATCCAAAGATGTGCAGGTTAGATGAATTGGCTATTGATAAATCACCCATAGTGTTCAGGGATGTGAAGTTTGGGGCATTAGTCAGGGTAATTATAGAATGGTAGGGGAATGGGTCTGGGTGGGCTACTCTTCAAAGGGTCGAAGTAGACTTGCTGGGCCCAAGAGCTTGTATCCACACTGTAGGGATTATACTAATTCTAAATCACTCAAGCAAGGCATGCTCTTGGCTGCCCACAGTTTAAAACTGGAATCCATTATCCCCAATTGACAACTGGTATACCATCATAGGAGTAAGAAATATGGTTTTGGCTGTATTGTCCTCGAACTGATGCATTGTCATTCATGCTTTAACTTTATTGATAATTACTGGGTTATGACAATATTCCGTAACTAAGAACAACAGACTAATAAGGGTTCACTTTGTCTGAGAGGGTTCAATATCTAACCGTATTGACGCCGGGTCCTCAGCGGCCCAGACACTAACATAGGATAATAAAAAGCTTAATTGATAGGTTCTAATCTGGGACATCTACTCCCCACACTCTGTGGGGTAGTTGCAATTTGTTTAGCTTGATAAAGAGTCGCTTATGATGCCAAATAAAAGAGCCAAACCAGCCATTAAGTCTCCTAATATCTGCCTGGGAAACATCAAAGGAAGCATGCACACGGGGTATAGTAAATAAGGAAGGACATTCATTTTAAGAACAGCTATCCGACCTAGCCAGGATGTTGGAAGTGCCTCCCAACTTTGAAGTTCTTGTATAATTTTGACAAACAAATGGACATAGTTCACGTTAAATAAATTTTCAAAAACGGATGTAATCAATATACTGAAATAGAGAAAACCCCCACTCCCGTAACCATTTACAAGGAAACCAGGATTTGCCTTCAATATCAGATATTTCCCTGAGACCTCCCATAAGCATGGCCACAAACTTTGTAAAATTAATCTTATCACCCGAAAAGGTGACAAGTGAATTAATGAATTACATCACGTGAGCTGCCGAAACCGTGGGATTTGACAAAAACATAAAACCCTCATCTGCATACAACATAATCTTATGTGACTTCTATCCCACCTCTGGGGCAGGTATGTTGGGGTAATATTCCCAATTGTAGCAGGATGCCACCGTGTCTAAGATTGTTTCAGGGATGGGGAAGAGATCATCCCTCGTGTGGCATTTGTGCGGGTTAAAGAAGAAACTAAAATTGCTACTTGTGAGGTAGATCTGCCTCCAGATATCCACCAGCTCTAGTTCTGCACACAGACCCACTAATTGCTTACATTATAACGAGGGTATTGGGGGACCTTTGGACACTCTGTCCACCGTGGGGCCATAAGACAGTTGAAATCTCCTTCTCCAATATGTGCTACGATGCAAGATAACTTACTTTGGAAAATGCATCTACCAGGATTTTAAGAGTGTGCGACGGGCATTTAGTGTCTGGGGAGTTTGGGCAAGAATCGTTCAAAATACAGTATTATTTCCCATAGGTCATGGAAGATTTCTTCTAACTAGCATGGTTTCTCCCCTACTCCTAGTATTAAAAGACGAGAAATAAACCCGATCAAACCCGCCCTGCTGTAATGTGAAATGTTCCTTGTCATCAAGTTGCATCTCCTGAAATAGGACAACATTCACCCTCTCTGTTTTAAGACTAGAAAGTACATTTTTCCTCTTGACTGGCAGATGGCTCCCCTTAATGTTCCAGGTACACCATTTAAGCACATCATTATCCATAACACATTGTAGCAACATTTCAACTCTAGAGTTTCACAGCGAATTACACATCGTTGATCATTAATGAAGAAGACTCATAGAGCCTAAAAACTGTACAAACTAAAAAAAGTACAACTAACAAGCTCTCAAAACTTTCCAAAGCTAAATACATAAAAAACCAAAGAACAAAACAAAATCCAAAGTTCCAATGACACTTGAAAGGGGAATTTACCTCCCCCGCCAACTGGGGACGCTTACATATCTTAAAATTTTGTCTTCTGCCCGCTACCAATATGGAATCCAGAGCAATTAACACCAAAGATCAGCTTGAACTGCCCTTCGGTCGGCACTTAGTCATCACAACTACCTTTGTAACACCCTCCAGCTTCAGCTTCCCCCAGACACGAACAAAGAAAGAGAAAAAGAGTACTAATACTAATGAAGAAGTTAAAAATGAGTACTCAACCCAGTCCCAGCTATAATTTAATACTGGTTAATACTAGAAAAATCCAACAAAATTTCTTTAGGAGAAACATGATTATCTAAATATCCAGCTTACTTTAAAATGTCCACAACGTTTTTGCTTTCTCTGGAGTGTCAGACGAGTTTGTGGATCCATTGAAAGCAATACAGAGCACCGCTGGGTACTGAACCCCGAGTTCCCTTGCTCTTCTCTTAATCTCATCAAAAGATTTACTTTCCTGAATCACCGCCGCTGAAATGTCCTGAAACGACATAATCCCAGAGCTCTGGTGAATTAAACCCATCGGATCTTTCCTCTGGGTTCTGAAAGCTTCCACCAGTCTTTGTTTGTCCCCATAACTATGTAATCAAACAAGGACAGGATGAAGGCGTTGGTCTGAGTCTGACTTCCGCGCCGTAATCTGATGAACTGTCTCAGTCTTCACCCGTCCCTCCTCAGTTTCGAAGTGAAGGAATCACTGCAGCCAGTTCTTGAACAAACTCACCGGCTGATCACCTTCTGTCAGCTCCAGCAAACCATTGATGTGAATATTCGTCATCTTACCCCTGTTCCCGTGGTCGTCATCTTGTTCAGTTAAGGTGCAGACCTGTTTTTCAAGGGCGAGGATCCTCTCCCGAGAGGCATCGATCACGGTCTCTGTCGCTGCAGTTTGGCCCTTGGCATCGTCTGTTCTGTTTCCAAGGCTGTGAAGTTGCTGCTCATGTTTTTGGAGCACGGCTGAGAGCGGCTCTATCCACGGCTGAACTGTTCATCAATCATGGCTTCAATCATTTCACGTAATTTGGTGAACTCAGTGACTAAGGCCTGGTGAGATAATTGGGTCGATGGAACGAGCAGAGTGGGTTGCAGCTACAGCCTCAGGTATGCTCGATGCTTCTGACGGATGCACCACTTGTTGGGACTTACTCAATCCTTTCCCCATGTTTTGTCATTTCCGTTTTACAAATCGGGATTAGTAAAGATTCTGTCGCTCTTTTAGTGCTGAATTTTAAGTAAATGTTTGGGATGGGGTGGGTTAGAGAAGCACTTTGCCCGTGTGTTGATGCAGAGCCCAGCAATCAGACCTTCTGGATCGCCGCTATCTTGTATTCTCCCTTAACATTTTATCGATATTATTATTTCATTTTGCATTATATTCCTGCAGGTTCTGAAGCCGTGTTATTTGATACCACTGTCTACATTTCCCCTCACACTGCACATTGCTGCCCATCCCTCGATAATCCTTGACTCTGTTGTTATTTATGAACCTTCCATCTGTGAGTCAAAAATATCCAATATCTCTGCCTTCAATGCTCTGTGGGAAGCGTCTTCCAAAGACTCACAGCACTTTGAGAAAACAATTATAAACATTATGATCTGAGTGTGAGATTAGTTTTTCGTGTCTCCTTATCTTAGAAAGGATATAATTACATTGGAAGCAGTTCGGAGATACTTCATTTCACGTATTCCTGGGGTGAAAGGATTATATTATAAAAGCTTTAACAGATTACTCTTGGAATGAGAATGACACTTAAGAGACCTTGATAAGAGTGGATTAGGTGTGTACCCACTGGGTGTTTGTATAGTCCAAATCTGTTGTCATTGTCATAGAACCTCTACAGTGTGGAGGCAGGGCATTCCATCCATTAAGTACACATTTACTCACCAAGCAGCATCCCCACCTGGACGTGCCCCCCAATCATAGCCATGTAACCTCGCATTTCCCATAACCAACCAGCTAACTTACGCATCCCTGGGCACTATGCGCAATCCACGTTAAACTGTACATATTTGGACTGTGGCAGGAAACTGGAGCACTGGGACGAAACCCACAGGGGCGTGGGGAGAATGTTCAAACTCCACATAGAGGTTCGCCCGAGGTTGGAATTGAAACCAGCTCCTTGGTAATGTGAGGCAGCAGTGCTATCCACAAACCCAACATACTCCACCGTTAGTTCTGTAAGTAATTTGTACTTGTCTAAATAAATCTGCCTGACGTTTTCTTATCACTGAACCTGACCCAGTCTGAGACCTTTACCATCGGCCATATCACCAACCTGGTTACATTTAACATTTGTTGTGAGCAGTGGAAGAGTGGGACTAGAAAAGGAAAGAGCGACACCCTCCATCCTCAGTCACAACTGGAGTGAGAAAGAAAATCACAAAGTGGGAATTCATTAAAGGGGGAATTCTCTTTCCCAGTAGTTTGGGATGGCTGAATCTTTATATTATATCGTGGCTTTGTCTGATTTTCCATAGACAGGTGAATCAGGGATAATGATGCATGGAGAGAAAAGTGCAGCTGGGACCACAATGAGATTAGTCACGACTATATTTACTGGTGGAGTAGCGTCAAAGGGCCGAATGGCCCACTTGTGTCCCTCAGCCCTATGTTCTGATGTTTCATTCAGCCCTTCGGGCCTGCAAGACGGGGCAGATCAAGGCCACTCTAATGGTTGGGTGCAGTTTTGGAAATGTACTTGGAAAATCCAGGCTGGATCAGGAAGTGACACTCACCCCAATCCCTGTTTCCAGGCTTCCCCTTTCTGCAACGTCTGCTCCAGATGTGGATTGTGTTACAGACCCAGATTTACTGTGAATACAGTCCCCATACCTCACCCAGCGTTAACTCAAACAAATCCTCTGCTCACCCGAATGTAGCATTACACAACACAACTTCCGGGAAAATAACCAGTTACTTTGAAATGCATAACATGTGAAATTAATAAATTGGAACAATAGTAGACTATGAGGCTCCTCAAGCGAGCCCTGTCCTTTAATACGAACATGGCTGATCTGTTCCAAGTCAAACTCCACTTTCTTGCCTACTCCTTGTATCCCTCCACACCTATCTAGGTTAGATAATTCCAGACATTAACTACCTTCTGAGAGAAGACATTACTTTGCATCTCAGATAGAAATCGCTGTTCCATATTCGGTATCTGTGTCCTCGAGTTCGAGACTCCACTCAGGAATGGCAACAACTTCTCAACATCTACCTTCTCAAGTCCCTTCTGTGTCTTGTAATTTTCAGCAGTATCTCTCCTCATTCATTTTAACCCCAATGAATAATCGCCCCGCATTTTAGAGATTCTCAATTACACAAGCCTTTCATTCCTGGAAGCCGGCTAATGAAAAAACCTAGTTATTGCTGCATCAGCATGCTGAATTTATGTTTCATAACAGGAACACTCCAATCCCTTTTCGGGAAGTCCTCTCCATTAAATAACAGCCTGCCTTTTGATTCTCAGTGTCATCCACAAACTCGGATGTAAATTGCACTCAACTCCCTCCTTCAGACTATCAATATAGATTGTAAATAACTGATGCCATCAGACTAATAGCTGTGCCCTCCAGCAGATATACCTTTATCTTGAAGATCCATTAATCCTGACTCTCCACTTTCTATATGTTAAGCAATCATCATCCCATGTTAATACATTTTCCATCATCCGACGAGCTTCTGTCTTGTGTAAGAACTTTTATTTTCAAATACCTTGTGGAAAAACTCTGGAAAGCCTGGCGTCTACCAGATCCCCTTTATCAAGTCCGCTTGTTACATTCTCATGCCTCTCCAGAAATACTTTGCATGATTGTACAGGGCAAAGTATAATTTCCCTTTCACAAAACCACACTGATTCTGCGTGAAGCTTTTCTAAATGTCCATGCTGGCCAGGATTTCAAAATTAAGCTCGTCCCATCTGCTTTCATTTGGACCATATGCCTCGAAATGTTTCCCATTCATATGTTTGTCCAAATGAGTTTTAAATGTTGTAGTTCTACACGTATCTACCACTCTTCCTCTGGCAGCTCATACCATACCCACGTCACCCGCTGTGTAAAAACACTGCCCCTGACTCCCTTCTAAATTTTCCCTCTTTCACCTTAAACCTATGCCTTCTATGGCTGAACTCCCCCATCCTGTGGAAAAGATCTTGGCTATTCACTCTGTCCATACCTCTCATTATATTAGAAACTTCTATGATGTCACCCCTCAACCTTCTACACTCCATCCAATACTAACTTCAATAACAAGTATTTAAAGAGGAATACTGCAAATTTTAAGCTATAGTAAACATGACAGGTAAACAATACTGAGCTAAACTTCGTACTGTGATTTGTTTTTTTCTCCTTATTACAAAAATAAGGCAGCATGAAAGGTTTACCAGTGCCAATAAGAAGTCAAGCACCTGATAACCGTTGTCGAACGGAGGTGATGATCTCGACAGTGAAAACGTATTTATGGCCAGAACTTTATCGTTCCACATAGTCAACATTCTCTCTCCTGGCCTCCTATGACCTTGTGTGATTGTGTCTTCTTTATCTTGCACTCGATAGAGAGAACCCCATTCACACATTAATTTAAACCCATTTTATATCATCTTCTCGTTCACCGCTGCTAAAAGCCGGTTTATCTTTGCCACGCCCTCTTTTCCCTGTCACCAATCTCCCACCTCTGGCAAGGTGTTATAAAGCCCAGTTTCTGATCCTTTTCAGTTCAGAAGAAGTGTCACACTGGGCTTGAAATGCTAACGCTGTATCTCTGTCTCCGCAGATACTGACAGACCTGCTGAGTTTCTCCAGAAATGAATAGGCACAGAACAAATTTTCACAAAACAAATAACTATGGATACTGGTAATAAAAATACCAAAATTGGTTGAGAAACTGAGAGCTTTGTAGAGGGTCACTGGACCTGAAAGTTTAACCCTGCATTCATTCCAGAAGATGCTACAACATCTTCAGCAATTTCTTCAGCAACTTCTGTTTTGGACAATTTCCGAAGAAGTATGTCAAAGATGCTCAAACATCCTGTCCAACATGGAGAGCCATTCACTGGGAACTGAACAATAATGCATGGTGCACAAGTTCCTTGACTCTGCAACTACGTAAGTCTGGCATTACTGACACTACAGAGCTCTTAATAATCGTCAGGGAACAAAACAGAGGGAAATACATTCACTTCAAATACAGAAGTTGACGTTGTGAAAGAGAAACGATTTTGATCATTACTTTAAATGGAGTGAGTTAAAGTAACAAATTAGAGGCGTGACACCAGGGGGACGCCCTCAGCAGAATGAGAATATGAAAATGCAAGTGTTACTGCATCAGAAACCAGGTTAGGTAGAGAATACAGGGCTGATGGGTGAATGGATCTCGGTGTGAACTGTGGGACAGTGAGTAGAATTGAATTGTAGATATTGCAACTCAAACTGGGTTATCACTTGATGCTGTAGACCTCAGCAGCAGCAGAAACACAATTGTATTCAAAGACAATCTGTAACATTTTCCCGACGATAATTCATCAGTCTAACATTACCATCAAGCCAATCCATGGTTCAGTGATGAGTGTGGGTGAACATGCAGTGTCGGAATCACGTGGACCTAAACCTGTTGACAAGCCATTAAAGCTACTGAAATTAACTGGTTAAATTCCGACCAGCAGAACCAATGGCTGATTTTGAGAGGAAATGATTTCAAGACTAACAGATCAGATCAGTTCTATAACAGACCAGATGGCCTCCTTCTTTAGAGACCGCAATTTCCCTTCCCACGTGGTTAAAGATGCCCTCCAAAGCATCTCGTCCACATCCCGCACCTCCGCCCTCAGACCGCACCCCTCCAACTGTAACAAGGACAGAACGCCCCTGGTGCTCACCTTCCACCCTACAAACTTTCGCATAAACCAAATCATCCGCCGACATTTCCGCCACCTCCAAAAAGACCCCACTACCAGGGATATATTTTCCTCCCCACCCCTTTCCGCCTTCCGCAAAGACCGTTCCCTCCCTGACTAACTGGTCAAGTCCACGCCCCCCTACGACCCACCCTCCCATTCTTGCACATTCCCCTGACACCGCAGGAACTGTAAAACCTGTGCCCACACCTCCTCCCTCACCTGTATCCAAGGCTCCAAAGCAGCCTACCACATCCATCCACCTGCACATCCACTAACATCATTTATTGTATCCGTTGCTCCCGATGTGGACTTCCCTACATTGGGGAGAGTGGATGCCTCCTAGCAGAGCGCTTTAGGGAACATCTCCGAGACACCCGTATCAAACAACCACATCGCCCCGTGGCCCAACATTTCAACTCGCCCTCCCACTCTGCCGAGGGCATGGAGGTCCTGGGCCTCCTTCACCGCCGCTCCCTCACCACCAGACGCCTGGAGGAAGAATGCCTCACCTTCCGCCTCGGAACACTTCAACCCCAGGGCATCAACGTGGACCCCTTCCCCCACCTCATCCTAGTTTCAAACTTCCAGCTCAGCACTATCACCATGACTTGTCAGGACTTGTCCGACCTGCCTAGCTCCTTTTCCACCTATCCTCTCCGCGCTTTACTCCCTGACCTATCACCTTCATCTCCTCCCCCACTCACCCATTGTTCTCTATGCTACGCTCTCCCCACCCTCAACCTCCCCAAGCTTATCTCTCCACGCTTCAGTCTCTCTGCCTTTATTCCTGATGAAGGGCTTTTGCCCGAAACGTCGATTTCGCTGCTCGTTGGATGCTGCCTGAACTGCTGTGCTCTTCCAGCACCACTGATCCATGAAAAACAGCTGAACACAATAGATACGACAAAGGAAATAGGCCGTGACACCATTCCTGCAATAGGACTGAAGACTTGTGCTGCACAGCAAGCCATGTCCCTGGGGAAGCCGTTTCATTCCAGCTCCAATTCTGATATTTCCCTGGTAATGTGGAAAATTACTCAGCTATGTCCCATACCTGAATAGGAGAATAATTACAATCTGACCAATTACCACACCCTCAGTCCCATCATGACAGTCAATTTGGTGGGAATTCGTTTTGACAGAGTTGTCAAGTAGCACCGAAGTAATCAGGTCAGTGTGGTTTCCTATAGGTCCCCATGTGGAGATGGTGCTGTAGTGGACATATCATTGGATTACGAATCCCGACCAGGCCAATGCTCTGTCAGCTGGTGGAAGTTAAAAATAATTCATAAGATATCGAGACTTAAAATCTGGTGTCAGTAATAGTGATCTTGTGTCCAATGTTGATTGTAAACGTCGATCTCCTTCACCAATATATTTTCAGGAAATGAATCTCCTGTGCTTTCTTGGTCTGGCCTAAAAGTGACTCCAGACACACAGACATGGTCTCTGAATCGGCCAAGTGAGACACTCAGTTGTATCAAACTACTCTGAGGTGATAAATGATAAAACCTGACAGAACACGGCACGGTGGCACAGTGGTTAGCACTGCTGCCTCACAGCGCCAGGGACCTGGGCTCAATTCCCGCCTCAGGTGACTGACTGTGTGGAGTTTGCACGTTCTCCCCGTGTCTGCGTGGGTTTCCTCCGGGTGCTCCGGTTTCCTCCCACAGTCACAAAGATGTGCGGGTCAGGTGAATTGGCCATGCTAAATTGCCCGTAGTGTTAGGTAAGGGGTATATGTAGGGGTATGGGTGGGTTGCGCTTCGGCGGGTCGGTGTGGACTTGTTGGGCCGAAGGGCCTGTTTCCACACTGTAAGTAATCTAATCTAATCTAAACATCCGGCATCAATCTCGTTATCAGAAACGGGAATGGGAAACACAGTCCTGTTGACCCTGAATAGACATCCTTCCTAACATCTGAGAGCTTGTGACGACATTTACAGACCTTTCCCACAGACTGCACAGAAACATCGGGAGAGGAGAAGGTCATTCAGCACATTGAGCTTTCCCCATGCTATTTCATGGCCTAACATCTCCTCAATGCAGTTTTCCCCACAGAATGTTCATATCCCAAAATATGTTTAAACATTATAAAATATAGCGCCTTCGGCCCATCAATATATAGAGAGTTCTCTGATAATGCTTGTTTATTAAGTACGATGTGACAGCAATGCGATTCGTGAACCGGTTTCGACGAAATGAACTATCCTCCCTGCTTCCAATCTGTCACACCTTGTCAGAGCTTTATATATCTCACTGAGATCTTCACTCATTTTCCTAAAGCCCATGGAATGCAGGCCCAGTCACCCCAAACATTGCTCCCACAATTACCCTGTCATCCCAGAGATCAGTCTCGTCATCCTTCACTGCACTTCCTCAATGTCAGGTTTGCCCTTTATTGGAAACGGAGACCAAAACTGCACACAATACTGCGCAATGTTCGAGATGGGGTCCCAACAAGGCCCTGTACATCTGCAGTAAGAAACCCTTATTTCTGGACTCAAATTCTCCTGAAATGAAGGTGAATAAACCATTTATCGTCCTACCTGCTTTCAGCTCCTGCAATATTGCTTTCAGTGACTGGTGTACCGGGAGATCCAGATTCTGTTCTATGTTACAGCTCCCACTTGCTAGGTCTGTGTAGACTGTATCCAGCGTGACAATGCCATTCCCAATATTGACTTCCGTATTCAGAACTCACTGCCCTACATGGACTCGGAGGGCTGCGCAGAAATAAACAAAAATGCAGTTTAAGTTAATTTATAGATCAATGCTTTTCAACCAATCCCTTTTCAAATGATAGGCTGAAATTCAATTGATCCCATCAAAGTACATCTCTCATCTCTGCCATTGCTCTCCATCTGCCAGGTATTTGCCCAGTCACTCCACTTGTCTCAATCACTTTGGAGCCTTTTTCCCATCCTCCTCATCCACTCACAAGTTGACATCGTTTAGTGCTGTCAGCAGACTTTGGAATATTGCAATTGAGCCTCTCAACCAAAGATATGATGTGTATGGCAATAGCTGGATGACAAATCTCGATCCTTGCTATATCCTCCAAGCCTTCCATTCAAAAAACATGGTTTTATTCCTACTCAATGTTTCCTGCCAGCTCTCCCATTCTAAAACCATGAACATATATTAGCCCCAGTCCCATAGGATTCGAATTTGCACAAAATACTTGGGGCTTTATCAAAAATCTTTCTGAGATTCCAATCGTATTGCGTTGATACCTTCTCCATAATTTTGCTAAAAGCCACTTTCGCAAATATGATTCCCATTTCATAAACCTCTGTTGGCTTTGTCTATGCCCAATAATTTCACTCCAATATTTTCTCTAAAACCTTTTAGTTGTTAATTTCATTTTTCTCACCAGACTAAAGTTCCCTAGCATTACGAGGAAATTTTATTTTTGTTTTTTTTTCATCTGTGAAGGCATAACTGAAGTACTTGCTCCACTTATCTGCTATTCCCCTTCCTTCAATTATCTGGTATCAGACTGTAAGGAAGCTGCACCTTTTTCTCTTAATTTTGCCATTGACATTTTTAAGAAGATATGACAAGTTCACTCATATACACTTTGATAAGATATTCTACAGAAATCCATCAATTCCTATATTAAGTTACTGAATGATTGACCTTCCACAGCCATACAGTCACAGAATCACAGACCTCTGTACTGTCAGAAATACAGCACAGTCTACATTAGCCCCACTTTCCAACACAAAACCCGTCGCTCTCAATCTTATGGCATTTCAAGTGCACAAACATGTATTTTTTAATGGTTTTGCGGTTACCATGACAATTCCCCTCTCACGAAGTGCATCCAAGACCCCAATACACTTTGGGTGAAAAACAGCCCTCAAATCCTCACTAAACCTCAAATCCTTCACTTTAAAAGTGTGTCCCTTTGATTAAAAGGACCAGCTGTTGTCTATGCACCCCGTCCATTTCCATCGTAATCTTATCCTCCTAATTCACGTCCCCCTTAGCCTTCTCTGCTCCAAACTAACCAACCCGAGCTTTTCCAGCCTCCCTTCAGAGTTGATTTGCTCCATCCAAGGGAACATCCTGGTGAATATCCTCTTTTCCCCGTCCAGTGCAATCACATCCTTACTGTAATGTAGCTCCCAGAACTACGCACAGCATTCCATCTCGGCTAACAAAGTTCCGCATAGCTCTTTTTATCTATGCTTCGATATGTGAAGGCTGTGTTTATGCTCCCATATGCTTTCTCAAATTATGTGTTACCCTGTCCAGCCACATTCAGGGATATGTGGAGAAGCACCCTCTGAGCTTCCTATTGTACTGCCATTCATTGAGTCCTCCCCTGCCAGGTTCCTTCTTCCAAAGTGGATGACCTCATATTTATCAGGGTTACATTCCACCTGCCATTGATGTGACCATCTGACCATTCCATCTGTATCTTGTTGTAACGTAAGGCCTTCCTCCTCACTGCCAATTACCCGGCCAATCTTTGTAACAAACACAAACCTACTTATGAGACCCCCCCACCCCAACCCTCATCGATATTCACATCTACATCCTTTATGGTAAGGATTAAAATCAGGAAACGTCAGCTTATACACCAACAGGTTTATTTGAAGGCACGATCTTTCGAAGCACTGCGTCTTCATAAAGTAGTTGTGCACTTTGATGAAGCACTTCGAAAGCTAGTGCCACCGAATAAATCTTTTGGACTATAACCTGGTGTTATGCAAATTTTAGCTTTGCCCACCCCAGTCCAATGTCAACACCTCCGATCACAAATATTAAGAAACACAGCACTGATCCCCGAGGTACACCATTGGACACGAGCCTACAATTGCTCAAACAGCCTTCTACCACTACCGTCTGTCTCCTACCACTAAAGATGATTTGGATGCATCTTGGCAAGTCACTAATGAATCCTACCTGTTCCCTGGTTATTCTGTTCCGCTGGACTCACTTGTAGACTATCTGGAGATTCTCACTAATCTTGCCTGTCAGTAGGTTTCCATGCCCCTGTGTTAGTTAGTCCCCTCCAAGTGAAGAATTTCCACCTTACTGCAGTCTTAACTGGCCTGTCCCAGATCCTGACATTTTTTGCCTTGAATGTGGAATAGACACGAGGGAAGCGTTCTGTTAATTTCCAACTTGTCATATGTTTTGTGAATTTTCTAAATGTCACTGTGACCCACCTCTCATTGTTTAAATCTCTAGAGAACACAGGCCGAGTTTCCTCATCAGGCAATCTCACAATCTGAGGGATTAATCTGGAGAATGTCCATTGCACTTCCTCTGTGGTCAGTATATTCTTTCTGAGATTCGGTTCCCAAAACTGTACACAATACTCCAGGTACAGTCCCACCAACACGCTGTGAAACTGCTTCAACATGTCTTTACATCAATGTTCTGACTCTCTTAAATGTTGGCGAATCAAACTTTGACTTTCTACTTGCATATATCCCTCCAAATACTCTTCACATTAATTGCATTTACGAACTCACTGAGATCTTATAGAAACCTTTCCGAAAATCCAATATATGCCACTTCTACTGATTCCCCGTTATCTATGTTGTAAGAAACAACTTCAAACAATTCCGAAGTTTATCAAGTATGATTTCTCTATCAGAAATGCATGCTAATTTCCTCCATTGTTGCTGTTAATTTCTAAATAGCAAAAATGTCATCCTGTGTAATAGATTCCAACGGTTTCACTACAACTCTCAAGGTAACTGGTCTGCAGTTCCCCACACTATGTCTTTTTTTTACCTTTGTAGCTGTTTGGATCCCTTCCATTCATCTATAGTTCTTGTTTGACATTTATCCACAGTAGTTTCTGGTCTCTGCAGAATGTACAGGAAAATAGAACACAGAGTCATCGACAGTGCAATTAGTCATACTATTGGTGATTTATTCCCGATATTTTGATAGGAAGTACATCTGTTTCGTCTTAGCAATGCTCAATTCAGCTCAAAGTTCAAGTACTACCTTGTTAATGATATAAAATGACGTTATGTCTTTTGCTCCACGAGTCCAATATGATCACTTGGTATTACTGGGTGAATTTCTGGATCTTCCTCCATGTAGACAGATGCAATGTAACTGGTTGTTTTCTTGGCCATTTCCCTGTTCTCCACAATGACCTCTCCTCTCCCGATTACAAGTTTCCACATTTGACCTTGCTTTTAATTTGTTTCCTTTGAAATATAGATCGCAGATTGATGCAGTCTTTGTGTTGCAGTTTGTTAGCATGTATGTTCTCTTTGTGGTTTCCTTTTCAGTTCATGGCCTTCCTTTTTTGGATCGTTAATTTTTGAGAATTCTCAGGTTTCCACAATAGCCGGCATTCTTCTGAAGTCACTTCCTCTGATTAACATATTTTCTAATTTGTTATGTTAACCATCATTGAGTCACTTTCGCACTCTTTGGTGTTTGCACCTGAAATAAATAGATGGATGTTTCAGACTTTTCAGTATATCTAAAAACTCCTTGTGCTGACCAGTTATATTCAGGAACACCGCAGGAGGATAGGAGGATAGAGTAGAAATTGCGGGAGCACTGCTTGCCTTTTCTCTATCATCGCTGGCCAACGAGTGAGGTCCTGGATAATTGGAATGTCGCGAATGCTGAGCCCGTATTCAAGAAATGCTACAAATATAAATCTGTGGACTAAAGACCAGTAATCCTAAAAGCTAGTGGGTAGGTTACTTGAGAAGATTCGGAGAGATTGGATATACATGCATTTGGAAAGACAGGGTGAGGTTCGGAGTAAGATTAGAATGGTGCTGGAAAAGCAGAGCAGATCAGGCAGCATCCGAGGAACAGGCAAATCGATGTTTCGGGCAAAAGCCCTTCATCAAATTCAGCACGGGAGTTTATGCAAAGGAGATCATGGCTCACAATTATTTAGGAGTTCTTTGCTAAAGTGACCAGCAACGTTGAGGAGGTCCGGGTGGAATACGTAGTCTAGATGGATTCCAGAAAGGCGTTCTAAGGTTGCACAAGGTACACCGCTCTGGAAGTTTAGATCACATGGAATTGAGGGGGAGCTGGCAAATTAGGTACAAAATTGCCTTGATGGCAGGAAGCAGAGATTAATACTGGAAACATGCTGGTCAGACTGGAGGCCTGTGAATCGTGGAATGCCTCAGGGATTGATGCTGGGACCACTACATTTTGCATATATCTATGATTTACATGAGAATGTGCAGGCATGATTTGTAAGTTTGAAGATAGCAATTAAACAAGCGGCATCATGGAGAGTGAGGATGGTTTTCAGAAATTTCAGAAATTACATCAGTATCTTTATGAGCTGGAGAAGTGGCTGAGAAATGGCAAATGGATTTCAATATAGACCAGTGCAAGTTCTTGCATTTTAGAAAGTCAAATCAAGTTTGGAGTTTCATGGTGAATAGTTGGGTCCTAAAGAGTGTAGTGGGACAGAGGGACTTTGGAATTCAGGTGCATGGTTCTCTGAAAGTTGATTCAGAGGTAGACAGTGAAGAGAGCTTTTGGCACACTGGCCTTAATCGGTTTATATCACTGAGTAGCGAAATTAGGGAGTTACGTTGCAGTTATCCAGGATGCTGGTGAGGCCATATTGGTAGCGTTATGTTCAGTTTTGTTCACTTTGCTATAGGAAGGATGTTATTAAACTGGAAAGAGTGCTGAAAAAAATACAAGGATATTGCCATGGTCTCAATCGTCTGAGTTATAGAAAGAGGTTGGACAAGCTCGGACCTTTTACTTTTGTGTGCATGAGACTGAGGGAGGATCATATTGAAGTTTATAAGTTCATGTCAGGAATGAATAGAGTGAATGCACTCAGTCTTTTTTTTCCCAGGGTTGGGTAATCACAGACTAGAGAGCATCAGTTTAAGATCAGAGGGGAGGAACAACCTTTTAACTGGCTGTTACGAATATGGAATGAGAAGTGATTGAGGCAGATACATTAACAACATTTAAAAGGCATTTGAGCAAATACATGGATAGTAAAGGATTAGAAAGATACGGGACAATGGCAGGCAAGTGGGTTTAGCGAGGATGGGCATTTTGGTCGGAATGGACCAGTTTGGGCTGACGGGCCTGTCTCCGTGCTGTCGGACTCTATGACTCTAACTTGCTTGCCTCCCACTGAATGTTATATTGTACTTTCCAAATTCACTGAAGATATCTTGACACTCTAGCCTCCAGTCTTCCATGATGTTTGACTAGAATATTCAAGCATTCTATATTGTATACAGACACCTTGTAAAATGCACATTATAAATGCCATTATTCCTTAAAAGCTGCTTCAGACTAAGGTTAATAATTCCTCCTTCTGACCACACAACATCAAATCCGAAATAACCTGCTCTCTAGTTTGCTTCACAACATACTCTTCAACATACCTCATATACACTTATGGAAATTATTATTCACAGCATCAGCTGTCATTTAGTTAACACAGTTTAGATACAACTTGAGATCATCTAATAAGACTGCAGTATCCACAATACTTGCCTATCTTATTTCCAGAGCATATGATGATCAGATTTTCGGCTACCGTTTTGGTTTTGATATATAACACACCAATATTTGCTTCTCCTTGCTATCTTTAAACTCTACCTAAACTGATTCTGTGGAATCTGAGGGACAGTTCTGTGTCATCATTAGTGATCGATCTGGACAAGACATACAGGGAGGCTCACCTCGACGCTGAGATGATCTGAAAAGAACGTCCCACAAAACTGGACAGGCAACTACATCCTCCTCACTCTGTTAGGATAAGAATTACCATATACTCTCTGCTCCCTCACACTCACTGTATATCTGTTATAGCACCGACACCAGACAAGGTTCACGCTCTGTATCCAAATAAGGCTCAGGCACTACCACTTTCACTAATGAATTCAGCAACTAATAATACTATATGGATTCAAAACTGTCGACTGACTCCTTCCATACACCTCACAACTCCCCCCACCTACAGCAGGACAAACAGCAGGGTTACCCATTCCTACTCTCCCTCCATCCCTTTCTCCCATTCCTGGAGAAACAGCCTGGAATAGGATAGAAAGGGCCAAGCCGGGTAGTGGAGTGCCCGATAACCGTTCCCTCACTCCCCTCCTCCCGCCATGTGGGGAGGAGTCTTAAAGAGCTGAAGAGGACCAGGAAGCCTCGTGTGGAGAATTTGAAACATCCACTGACCAGTTAAGGAGCAATGTTCAGTGATAAGACAATTCTCAGTTTAAACCCACTGGTAGTTCCAACGACAGTCCTTATACTTCCAAAAAACAACACAGATACCGCACAGCACAGAGACACAGATACAGAAATTCATAGATGAATACACACAATACTTATCAGGAGATCGGTATACATACACGTATAACGACACAAATCCATATACAGACACATACAAATCGACATAAATACAGATCGAAACACAGGCTGAAGCACAGACAGACTGATGTTGACACGCAAACACACAGATAACAAACACATGGACACACACACGCACACACACAGACAGACACACACAAACAGAGGCACAGACACACACACACACAGACACACGCACAAACACTTACATATAGATACACAGAGGCACAGACGCTAGTGTCATTAAGACACAAATCGATATGTTTTTGATTTGTAAGGGGATCAAGGATTTTAGGGAGACGGCAGAAGATTGAGGTCGAGGTTGATATAAGAGGCTATTGAGTGGGATTTCCGACTCGATAGGCTGAATGGTCTCAATCTGCTCATTTCTTTAATGCTCCTGCGGTATTATGCTATCAGGCATTCTCTTCCTGAAACAGCAGCAGAGGCTGGGTGCGATACATATTCGATTGGAGAGGGTCAGTGGGAATGTGGGATAGGTTTGGAGTCCGGAATGGATTATATTCATAAGCATACCTAATTCTTCTGTCCTTATGTCTGAAAAGAGGTGGTGATTTGATGTTCAGTTAACACATTTTAAAATAACAGCCCCACAATGAAATGAGGACGTCCCTTTCCCGTTAGTGTTGTGCTACCTGTGGTGTCCTCATCCTCAGGGAGCAGTGAAGACTCGGTTATTGAAGATATTCAAGGCTGAGCTCGACTGATCTTTACCGGACAGAAGGGTCAGTGTTTATTGGGAACAGACAGGAAATGGATGGTCAGACACACTCGGATCAGCCATGAACATTCTGAATGGTGCAGCCGAATGGGCAACCGTTGCCCCTACCCGATGTGTTGTTCCCTCAATCCACCTTTCGATACCTTTACAGGGTTGGGGACCACTCTATACTGTCAGAGTGAATCGTTACAATGAGACAGGAGGAGACCATTCCGCCTCTCTAAGGAATTACACGGGAATATGGAATGAAGTAATTCAGCTCGTTCAGTACACTGCACAGTCCAGGAGGAGCCGATTCAACCCACCTGACTTGCTATACAGGAACAGGGAAGCTTTCGCTAACAAGAAAAAGAGACTAGAGATAAATGTTTATTTTCAGGCTGCAAAGCTGTAACTGATGGAGTGCCTCAGAGATCACTGTAGGGTCATCAATGATCAATGATCTGTATCAAAGATCTGGAGGAAGGGGATGGAATGGCTTGGAGCTCAATTAGCGCGTACACCAAGATGGTCATTCAACGTGTCGTCAAATGGAGGTAGTAAGTCTGCAATGTGATACAGGCAGGCAAGGTTAGTGAGCAAATCTTCAGCAGAAATAACATAAGGTAAGTTGTCTAATTTGGCATGAAAGATGAAACAATGGTAAACAATTTAAATGGAGCGAGATTGCAGAACTCTGTGATACAGGAGGTTTACATGTTCATGCAACATGAATCATATGAAGTCAGATGCAGCAAGTGATTTGGAAGGTAAGTGGATTGATGCTGTTTTTGGCAAAAGGTATCAGATGTAATTATAGAAATGTTTTACTGCATCTGTACAGGGCATGGCTGAGACCACACCTGATGCACTTTGTGCAGGATTGATACCCTAACTCTAAAATAAAAAGATATAATTATTTTTGAAGATTTTCAAAAAGGTTTCCCTTTACTCATTCCTGGAATGCCGGCCCTTTACTATGGGGGATCATCAGTTTTGATCTTATATGAGAAATAGAATTGAACCATCCATGACTTTCTGAAACGTGTATCAGCTGGATGCATATTATCTCCTGTCAGGGAGACTAAAGCTAGAGAATGAACTTTAAGAAAAAGATGCATTGATATTAACACACATACTATGAAGACACCTAATAATATTTACAAATTACACAGACACATGTGAGCATATCTTCAAATTATAAAGTGGGGACATTTTTTTGCGATTGGAAGGAATTGTGTACAAGAGCAATGACGCACCTGCATATAATCCACAAACAGGTTTTCCAGAGAATGTTCCAGAAGATCGCACATGGTTCAGTTTGGTGTTCAGTTGACAAAATTGTATGTTCCAACACAGAGAGGGAGAAAAATGTCCCCCGTCTGAGAAGCGGCAGCCGATTGCTCCCTCTCTCTTACTTTGTTCCGCCCGATAGCCAAGTGTGAGATTATAAAATCCCTGAGTCATCTTTACCACTTGTGAAGGATTCCTGGTGAGGATTCATTGGAATCTCTCCACTGCCTGAAACGAAGGGAATTCAGCCAAATCCCACTATTCCAGAAAGAAATCCCACGACCAGTAACTTGTGCGAGCAGAATAACTTTAAAGGCAGAATAACATTTGGGGCCCTCGATCATTTTACCACTTGTTATGAGTTCAACGTTCTGTGTCTCACATTTTTCTCGAACATGACCTACTCTGAGACCTAAGTCATTGGCCACCTCACTAAACTGGCTGCATTTAAGATGGGTGTAACCAGTGGAGGAGTGGGAATGAAAAAGGACATAGTGACCCTCCAACATTTGTTGAAACACAAATGAGAAATTCTCAAAAGGCTGTTCAAGTGGAAGTTCCCTTCCCCAGAGGATTGTGGTGCCTAGATGTTTGCATTTATTCAAAGTAGTTTTTGTACGTAGTAAAATGGTATACAGACAGAAACGTGCTGCTGAGACCAAAAGCACATGAAGTGGTGATAAAGTATTTAATGGCCCACTCCTGCTGCTCAGTCCTGTGTTGCTATGTTCTATACAACCCCTCACAGCTCAGGCAAGGAACAGTTAGAAGCCACTTGCTCCAAATACCTGGTCAACAGTAACACAAAATCTCATTCAGTCCCTCAAGAGTGTGGCACATGATTTGGTGTCCGTTGGAAAATGTTATTTGTCTCGAAAGACATATCTAGTCTCTTTACATAGTCGTTCCTCTCTGCAACTTGTGGTTCATTTGTTGGTGATATTATAGAACCAGATTCACTGTGAATACAGTCCCCATACCTCAACTAGAGATGACTTACAAAATACTTTACTCTCTCTGATTGCAACGTTTAGGAAAATCAAAGCCATTAACTTTGCAGTTACTGAATATGAGGACAAAAGGAACAGGATCATGTAATTCGGATGATCAAGCCATTGCATAACATCATGCTTGATCTACTGTTGACAGTAACTCTTCTTTAATGCCCAATTCTTCACCCCTTAGCTCTCTAACAGGTCAAAAATCCATCTATCTCCTCCTTAAATGCATTCAGTCACATAGCTCCCCTAGCTCCCTAGCCCAGGTCATTCCTGACAGTGATTACCTTCTGTGAGAGGAAAGCACTCCGTACACATGCACCAACACCTATTGATATGAACAAGAGGCGAACACAGGGGCTCAGGAAAGAGCGAATGGTTTTGATACCAAGGCAGTATTTGACTGAGGATGGCATCGGGACCACCTACTTATTTGATCTGAATGTGGATCAGCTGTAACGTTCCCACTGGACGGGGTCTTTCAGAACACAAATAAAGAGGTTTGGGGTCAGTTGCCAACAATCTTCTCAGTCCCAGGACAACTCTGCAGGAGATCCTCAGGTTAGCCCCCTCAGCACAAATATCTTCAGCTGCTCCATCAATGTATTTTCCCATCATAAGATCTGAAGTAGGTATGATGACTGAAGATCACAGAATGTTCAGAACATTTTGTCCCCCATCAGCTCCTGAACCATTCTGTGTCCATGTGCAGCAAGACCCGGACAGCATTCCGGTTTGTGCTGTTAAACTGTCGGTAACATTTATGTAACAGCACGGCCAGACACTGCACATTTTCACAGTTAAAAGAAGAGCTCATTCAGCATCTCCAGCTGGTTGCACACGGGTATGAGATAGCATTCAGGAAGAGGAAGAGTGACAGCAGATTCAATACTTCTGCCTGTTACACAGAAGAGTGGTCTGGTCAGTACATCGAGCTGTTAAACGGGAGCAGGCAGAGCCCCATCAGACCCTTAAACCTGTTCCACGAGACCAGGAGGAGGCTATTCATCCCCACGCGACAGCTATACAGGAACAAGAGGGGGTCATTGATAGTCTAAGATGACAAACCAATGAAACCGAGACTGCACTAATAGAGGACTCCATGATGTTAATCATGATTCCATTGTCTGTAGAGCGTGTGCTGCTTTAACATTGTTTGCTGGCAATGAGAGGGAAGCCAAATGATTTGTGCCAAGTCTCAAGGAGGCATTTTCCGTCGCTGAGAAGACACACCCATGTTCTCCATGGATGTCAGAATCTGGTGGGAATAGTTAACTGTTTTAGCGTGAGGGTAATGTGGCTGCTGTAGGGATTGCAGATAACGATACTTCCAGTGCAGGGCCTTACACCAAATGCACCATATTAATGTGGGGAAAGATTATTCACACACTGGCCCTCGGTCTCTCTCATGCGACATGGGATTTAGGTGTGGAGTGAGGGGAATATTCTCAGAGACTCTCAAACTATCGACAATCAGAAAACCTGAGTAAAACAGAAGCCATGGAATTTTTCACCGTATCAGTGTCTATTTAGAACATCGTGAGTGACTGTCCCTCCCCCTCAAGTTTCAATGCAATCGCCTCTCATTCTCTCACAACGCCAGAGATTAATCTTCACTGTCTCCTCGTGGTACCATAATCCCAGGGATTAGTCTGGTGAAACTCCATTGCACCCTCTCTGCGGCAAGGCGATCTTTCCTTATAAAGGAGAGAAAGTCTGTCCACAATATCCCAAATAATGCCTCAACAGCACTCAGCGATGAACACAATAACTCTTTTTTCCTCTTAGTCATCTCTGTTTCTTCCCTGTGGCGTAAAAAGACTTTCCTTCTCTCTATAATGCTGGAAAGAGTTAACATATTTATAATGAAGGTACTGTTGCTGCTGTCGGGATTATGGATAACATAACTCCATGGCAGAATTGCGCACCAGTTGAACTGTATTAATGTTGGGAGAGTTTATTCAGAAGTCTGAACCTCTGTCTCTTTCTTTCCCTCTCTCTCTCTCCCCCCCCCCCCCTCTCTCTCTCTCTCTCTCTCTCTCTCTCTCTCTATCTATCTATCTTCTCAGGTTGGGTGGAACGTTCTCCGATGCTCTTAAACTATCGAGAATCATGTAATCTGAGTGGGAAAAAAGCCATGAAACTTATCACCGTATAAGTGTCTGTTTAGAACATCATGAGTGATTTCCATCCCCCTAAAAGTTCAATGCAATCACCTCTTATTCTCTCACTGAGCTTCAATTACTGCTCATGGTGCCAACATCCCAGGGATTAGGCTGGTGAAATTTGAGAGAAAGTCTATCCACAGTACCCCAAATACTGCCTCAACAACACTCTCAGGGATTGTCAAAAAACATATTTTCTCTCATTTAGACATCGCCATTTATTTCATGTGCCACAAAAAGCCATTCCTTCTCTATGCACTACGACTGACATGTAATTTATAAATCCCTTACATCTGTACATCAGCATCAATAAAGCCAAAACCAGAGATGCTTATGAAGATGTGCATCACTTTCAGAGACAATTTCAATGAGATTGAATACAGCTATAATAAGGGATGATCATGTACCTGAATGGAAATGAGATGTAGCAATACAGAAAACAAGCAGGTAAAGGGAGCTATCTTTACCTTTATTCTTCTCTCACAGGATGTATGAAGCCCTGGTCAGGGCAGCATGTTATGCAGATCTTGAACTGAGTGGCTGGTTCAACTGTTCCACAGTACAGTAAAGAGTAAAACGCATAGCTTTGGGTTTGTAGTGTTACAACACAGGATAAATCTTCCTGCTTAATTAAAACCAGCAACAGAGAAAAGATTTATCCCATGCAGTAAACTGTGATAATGCTAGAGTCCAAATCTATTTAAAGTAAAAATTAACAACTTTATTTCTTAAAGTATAACAGAGAATAATAAACGAACGACTATTTACAACTTCCAACTCTAACCTGTCTTTTACCTTCCTCCTCCACAATACTAGTCCGATAAGACTCCTAATTAAGATTTACAAAATATAACTGCTTATCTCAAAACCAGGAAGCTTTTGGTTCTTTTCCATATTCCTGTCTTCTTCTCTTCTCGGGGACTCTGCTTCACCAGTTATTGATCTATAAATGTACCTATAAGAGAGCTATTTTTTCAGGCAGTCTTTGCATGCTGGTAGCTTGGAAGTTCTTCTCTCAATTGTTCTATTTTCCATGGTCTTGTATCGCCAAACTATTGGATGGTATCACTGGCTGTTAAGATTGTCAATATAATAAATTGAAACTTGGTTGGAGGTGGGTATTTTGGGGTATAATTTAAAATGTTTTGCTGAATTTGTTTCGAGACAATGAGCTAATCGGGTTGTTCGACCAAAAGTTACATTATATCTATTTTTCAGAACTCTTTGTGCTGTCAGGTCGTTATTGTTGGCTTTTAATTCTCTCAAAGGTACAGTACACCCACGTGTTCATCACAAAAATCACACGGAAACCTGAGGAGGGAAGCATGGCACATTGACTTCCCTAAAGGTCTTGAGGCAAGCAGATTGGTTTTTATAACAAATGATAATGGTTGCTTTTAAACTCCCCAATTTCCTTCATGAGATATCAACAGGCCATGATTCTGTGACTCTAGATTATGAGTCAATGGCTTGACCACCATAAACTGTCTTCCCGTATGTGCAGAAAACAAGTTAAACATTCTCAATAGCAATTATTTAGTGACGGACATGTGATTACAAGGAACGTGAAACTGTTGCATCCGGATTGAACAAAGGCACAAATGGTTTATTCAGATATTGCACTGAGACAGAGGACGAGACTGGGATACCATGATGGTGGTATTGGACAGGATTGGTGAGTGGGGAGGACATGGAGATTTAAATCTGTGAAGGTCAAAATGGATTAAGGAGTTTGAGAAGAGTCTTGTTCCTTCTCGCATATCAGTGAGTAATTTATAAATCGTAGTTTTATAGTTATAATATGTAAGGAAATGAATTTTTGTTTGGAACTGAAGATATTGACTTGCACTTTCCAAAATGTACATATCATGAGCTGACATTCAGTTCAACCCAGTTGAGTAGACAAATATAATGACTTACCAGGAACACCAACTATCGCGAGGATGGGATAGTAACCACCTTGAATAATCCAAAGGATATCCTGGATCCGATATGCTAATGATATCCAAGGCTGAGAAAGCCAGTAAAGTCCCAAGAATAAACTCCTGTCCATTGTTGGAATATTCAAGTCTAATGTTCTCAGATTATGAAGCATTATTTTAACGTTCCTGTCTAATGTTCTCAGATTTTGATTTCTCATTCCCCTCTCTCTCGAGCTGCTGATCCCTGTTCGTGCTCTAATTGATGTTCCTACTCACACTATGGGATAGCACATTGAATAGAGCCCATTTATCTTTCAACGTTGGAAACTTTCCACTGGGATAATTAGGATCCACGGAGATTTACATTAATCACAGTCATTGAACAAATAGCTCAATTTAACCTCTTTGAGTTCAATATTGATTTTATTCAAATTCAAAAGAATGTTTAAAATTTACTCATTTAGCTTGGTATATGTGGGGGTGGCTGAGGGTAGGAATATTGGAGATGGTAGATTGATTGCGTGTAATCATTCAATCTGCCTTGGATATGGGAGTAATGTCAAAGGATTATCAGAACATTAGCAAGTTTCTCCGTTTATAAATGGAAACATACAGTCTGCAAATACTGATCAGTGATTATAGTGTCAGTAAAATATGGAGAGAACTTTTCTGGTCCATAATCTGTCAGGCAAATGTGCCTACGACAACATGAGTTATAACAGACAAATGGCATGGATATGTTAACAGAGAATATGATGTGACACACAATTCCGATGGTTCGTCGAGCACCAGAGAGGGCAGGTGAGGGTCATGCTGTTAATGTTGTCGATGTCAATCAACTGTGATTAAGTACCATGCACTGGTTTTCAATTTCAGTGTGATTAAAATATTGGGGACATGGCTGCAGAGACTGGAGGGAGGGAACATGATATTTCCCAGTCATCAGTATTGGGTTTTTACTCTTTATAAAACATAAGAAAATCAAATTCCAGGATACATCTTCAATGAGGAATGAGGAGAACCAATATTAATCGTACGACCAGAAGACATTGGAACAGAAATTTGGCCTTTCAGCACATTGAGTCTGCTGCGCCATTCAATGATGGCTGTTAAGCTTCTCAACCCCATTCTTTCGCTTTCTACCTGTAACCTTTCATCCATTTTACAATCAAGAACCCATCTGTCTTACTCTTAATTATACTCAATTATCTGTCCTCGACAGCCTTCTGTAGCAGTGAATTCCCTAGATTTAGCACTCTCTGGCTGAAGAGGTTCGTCTTTATCTGTGTTTGAAAAGGTCATCTCTTTACTCTGTCTCCTCGGGGTCCTAGTCTCCCCTCCATTGGAATTATCTTCCCAAAATCCACCCTGTTCAAGTCATTCAATTTTCTGTAAGTTTCAATTAGACCTCCTAACATCCTTCTGAACTCTCTCAAATATAGACCCAGAGCCCTCAGATGTTCTTCATATGTTAAGCTTTTCATTCCTGGGACCACTTTCGTGAATCTCTTCGGAAAATGCTCCAGGGCCAATGCATCCTTCCTAAGACATGGGACCCAAAACTGTGCAGCATAATCCAAATGTAGCTTGACCAAAATCCTATAGAGCGTCAGAAGTACATCCCTACATTTATATTCAAGCCCTCTTGAAATAAATGGAATCATTTTATTTGCCTTCCCAACTGCTGACAACCTGCAGGTTTACCTTTCAAGATCCTTGGACTAGAACCCTCCCACCACGGCCCCCCAAGTCTTCTGAACTTGCTCGCTATTTAGAAAATAATCTATGCCTTTATTTTTGCTGGCACACTGCATGACCTCACACTTCCCCGCGTTATACTCCACCTGCCACTTCTTTGCTCACTCCCCTAATCTGTGCAAACCCTTCAGCAGGAGAAAGCGAGGACCGCAGATGCTGGAGATCAGAGTCAACAAATGTGGTGCTAGAAAAGCACAGCCAGTCAGGCAGACTCTGAGGAACATGATATTCGTCGTTTCAGTCATAAAGCCTTCATCAGGAATGAAGTGGGTGGGCGGAAAGGGTTTGAGAGATGAATGGAAGGGACTGGGAGGAAGGTAGCTTGGAAGGCGATAGCTAAATGAAGGTGAGTGGTTAGAGTGGAAGGTGGAGTGGAGAGATCGGAAGGAAGATAGACAGGGAGAACCGTTTAACAGGCGGTGCTGAGCTGGAGGGTTAGGTCTGGGATAAGGTGGAGGGAGGGGAGATGTGCAAACTGGTGACATTGCGCTGGATACCGTGTGGTGGAAGGGTCCCAAGATGGATGACGATGCGCTCTTCCTCCAGACGTCTCGTGTCTTGAATGTGGCCGTGGAGGAGGCCAATAACTTGCATGTCCTTGGAGGAGTGGTAGGGGGAGGCGAAGTATTCAGTCACAGGGAAGAGGGGTTGTTGGGTGAGTGACGGAGAGTGTTCCCTGAACCGTTCTGCAAGTTGACGTCCTGTCTCCCCAGTGTAGATGAGACCAGGAGCAATGGACAGAGTAGATGAGGTGTTTGGATACACCGGATATTGTCTACCTGATGTGGAAGGATCCTTTGGGGTCTTGAATGGAGGTGAGGAGGAATTTGTTGGCACAGGTTTCATACCTCTTGCAATGGCAAGGGAAGGTGCCGGGTGTGGAAGGTGGCTTGTTGGGTTGTGGAAGGGGGTCGTGTGAACATAACGAGGGAGTTGTAAAGGGAATGGTCTCTGCAGACTGCTGATAGTGGTGGGGAGGGAAGTATATCTCTGGTGGTGTGGTCTTACTGGTGGTGGCAGAAATGGCGGAGGATGATGCGTTGTATCCTGAGGTTGCTGGTCTGGAAGGCGAGCATCAGAGGAGTGCTGGACAGTGCTACTGCACCCTCCTCCAGCTGAACAACCACTTCCATGCTACATATCCTTCTATTCCATCTTTGCACTGTTTGAAAATTTAGCCAGAATGTCCTCAGTTCCTTCATGTAGACCATTAATGCACAAAGCGAATTTTGTGTTCCCAACACTGTGTCTTGAGGAAAACCACTTGTCACTGGATGCCATCCTGAGAAGGACACTTTTATCCCCACTCTCTGCTTTGTGTCAGACAGCCATGCATCTATCCAAACTCGCACCTTGCCTGTAACACCAGGGGCCCTACTCTTTCTCAATAGCCTCCTGCGTGGCATCTTATCACAGAATTTTAGGGAAGCAGGTGCATAACATCTGCTGGTTCGCCTTGGTTAAATCTGCTCCTTACTTCCTCAAAGCATTCCAGCAGGTTTGCCAGGCATGACCTCCCATTGATGAAAGAATGCTGACTTTGCACTATTTTGCTAAATACTTCCAAGTATTCAGAAATCCCACCCTTCACGATGGATTCCAGGATATTACTCACAACCAAGGTTAGGCTAAGCAGTCTGTAATTTTCCATCTTCTGCCTAACTCCCTTATTAAATGGAGTGTCACATTAGCAATTTTCCAGCCTTTCCTGTTTTTAGTCATTCCTGAAAGATTACCAATTTCACTTTCACTACCTCTTCAGCTCTCTCCCTTACACTGCTGGAGTGTAGTCTATATGGTTCAGGTGATTTATCCAAATTCAGCCATTCAGTTTTCCAGCATGTTCTTCTTGGTGATGACCAGCATACTCACCTCTGGCCTCTCACTCTCTTCAATTTTTGAGGAATTACTCGTGTCTTCCACCATGAACATTGATGCAAAGTTCCTCATTCATTTCTTTGTTTCCCACTACTGTCTCTCCAGCATCATTTTCCATTGGTCCATATTCACTTTTGCATCTCTTTTGCACTTTTTATACCTGATGAACCTCTTACAGTCTCCTTTCTATTACTGGTTAGCTTACCTCCATATCTAATCTTCTCTGTCCTATTTTTGCCCTGTAAGTCTTTGTAAGTTTCCCAATTCTCTAGTTTCCCACTGCCCCTCACCACATTATACACTTCCTCTTTTGCTTGTATGCAATCCTTGACTTCCCTCGTCAGCCCTAGCTGTCTCAGCCTCCCTGCCCCATGCCTCTATTCCTCGGCAAAAAAAAACTCTGCTGTGTCTCCTTAATTAATCTTGGAATCTGCTGTCATTGCTGTTCCCCTCTCTTTCATACTTGACCCCTCTCCCAGTCAATTCTACCCAGCTCCCCCTTTCTGTTCTGTAGTTGCCTTTATTTAGCTGAAATACTGTTACCTCTGATTATATCCTCTCTCTCAATTTGCTGAATAAATTCAACCATGTTCTGATCATTGCTTCCGAAGTTTACCTGCACTCTAATCTCCCTTACGAATCCTGCGTCATTAAATCCAGTATCGTCTGTTCCCGCGTGGGCTCAAAAAGGCATCTCATAAACATTCCTAAAATTCCCTTTCTTGCGAACCACTGCCAATCTGATGTTCCCAGTTCCCCTGCATACTGAAATCACCCATGATTACTGAACTTTGCCTTTCCTAAACATCTGTTCTATCTCCTGGTGTATCTTGTGCCCCAGCTCCTGACTACTCTTTGGAGCCCTGTACAAGACTTCAACTGTGGTTGTCTTACCTTTGTGGTTCCTCAATTCTACCCACGCAGATTCTACACCATCTCACCTTACTTCCTTTCTTACTATTGATTTAATTTCATTTCTTACTAATAATCCACTCGCTCTGCCCATCTGCCTATCTTTTCGATAGGATAAATATCCTTTAATATTCAGATCCCCTTGCAGCCACATCTCCGTGATGCCCATCGTTTCATACCTGTCAATTTACTTCTGCGCCACAAGCTCATTTACCTTCTTCCTTATACAGCATGCGTTCAATTGTAACCCCTTCAGTTCCTCTTCTCATTGTCATTCATTCAGTGCGCTTGAAGTTTGATATGTTAAACATTTCCAGATGCTCTATCCTATTTGTGTCTGTGCTGGAGATTTTAATAACCTCTCCTGAGTTTTGTACTCTTACCTCCTCGTTTAATTCGGCTTTTCTAATTAAACCCTATAACTGCATCCCCACCCCGCACACACACACTCCTAATCAGTTTAAAGCTCTGTCTCAGCCCTGGTTAGGATTCACTTGGATTCTGGTCCCAGCACAGTTCAGATGACGACTGTCCCTTCAGAGCAGGTCCTTTCTTCCTCAGTTATAAAATGTGTTTATTCAACACAAAATACAAGGATAAAAACGCTTTTCTGTACATACCAAAATGTGAAAACTACAAAAAGGCAATATTGTTAAAATACACTTACTATGTGGAGCTATATAAATTGTAATGTGAATTACCAAACCATGGAAATGCTGTTCAAAATTTATCAATCATTATTTGACCCACAGCTGAGATCCTGATTTCCCCTCTGCCAGTGAGTTCCTTCACTGAGGTTCCACCCTGCCTCTCACGCAGTCTCTAGAGGGGCTACAAGTTCCTTTTGGCCCAGAGTATTTAAATTAATCCACCTTCTCCCTGGAACCAATCTATTGATCTATTGGATTGTGTTTAGCTGTCAGCAACTCAGCTCTGGGATGTTATTGGTGATAAATGATCTGGGATGACAGCCAGTATCAGCATGGTGCTCACAGGGTATGGCACCAGACAAAGGGCTTACAGTCTGTGAGAGTTTCTAAAAAAGGTTTCTGTGTATTTCTCCTCATGCTGTCTCCTGATCTAACTTCACATTCGTTTGACACCCCTTGCTCTTACTCACTCTGTCACTCCTTTTTTTTCACTCTGTTTATCTCCCTTCACCGTCTTTCTCTCTGTTTATTTCTCTCTCTCTCCCTCTCAGTCTATCTCCTGTTATTCACTCTATTTTCAAGTTGTCAAGTTGGAGAGCTCATGTACACATGATGGACTGAATGGCCTCCTTCTGTGTTGTATTAATTCTGAAGTTATCTGACCCACAGTAACAAGTTTTGGTGCCTGGAGAGACAAGCTGGTCCAGTGAAGGACACATTGGCAATTAACCATTATCTCTTCCTATTTTGTGACATGCAGCGATATCGAAATATCTGTTCAAACAAACCAATCCCTTATATCAAAATCAGACTGCCAGGCCATTGTGTTCAATACCCTCTGTTTTGTTCTGTTGATCTTTGCTGTACTGGGATTAGTCTCCAACTCCTCCTCAGTCACTGTACCTGTGGACCTATTACTGTGGTTCCACATACCCCTCCCCACCACCGCCAAACACTAGTTTAAACCTTCATAAAGGAGGATAGCAAACCTGCCTGCCAAGAGATTCCTGCCAGTTCAGGTCCATCCCATCATTCGTGTTTATATCCTACCAACCTGAGCATCCCAATGATCCACATATCGGAGATTATTGTCAGTTCATGTGCATCCCATCCTTTTTATGTGTATCCTACTGACTCGTGAAACCCAATAATCCACATATCGTAAATTGCTGCCGGTTTAGGTTCGTACTATTCTTTTTGTGTATATCCGACCGACCCTGGAATTCCAAAGATCCACATATTGGAAGTGCTGCCTCCCTGAGCAGTACTTTGGCCGTGTATTTAACTGTGCTACCTTACTATTCCCATCCTCACTCTCACGTGACATATTCTAATTACTCCAACATTCAAATATCCTTTCAGCACAACTCCAGCAAGGCCTTTTCTTTAAACTGGATAGACTTGATAATAAAAAACCTAAGTGTGATGTCAGAAAAGTGAGACCACTGAAACAGTCCAATGACCACCGGATCTGAGATCTATCCCCGCCACCAAGGCATACATACAGACCATCTATTTGCAGATGGACGAGGATAAACAGAAGGTTAGAAAATGTCAGAGCAGATGGATGTAATTCAGCCTGTTTACTCAGCTTTGCTATTCAGTTGAATTCTAGTTATTCTGTTCTTTTCAATGATAGGGTCTTTACCCAGCATCTCCAGCGGGTCAGAAAGTTCCCAGTGTCGTTGTGTGCACAGTCCTGCGAAGGGAATATCAAGTGCCAGGCAATGGGGTGTGGGGAGTCCCAGGGGTGGCATAAGGAAATGCTGCATGTAGTGCCGATCTACTGAGGGAACTGAGAGAGATGGACTGGGCATCCAGGGACACTGCACTCAGGCATGTGACCGGGCACGATTCCTTAACACCCAGAGGAAACGGCGAACCACGGCTGCTTTTACAAAAACCTGACACATTTGCTGCATTTCTCCATCGAACAAAAGCAAAAATACTGTGGATGGTAGAAATATAAAGCAAACACAGAGACGTACTGTGCAGAGAGAAAGAGTTAACGCTCCCAATGCAGACACGGCAGACACGGGAAGAATGTACAATGTCCACACAGACAGGGTCCAGAGATTAGAAATAAACCCAAGTCCCCAGCACTGAGAGGCAGCATTGCTGTGTCACCATGCTGCCCAATGATGGATAATTGGGGATAGTGTATTTAAAAGCATAGATACTGTTCTCTGTGATCGGGATTAAGAGTCCTGAAGGTTGTGTTGCCTACATGGTGCTAGGGCTTGGGATATATCATCTGGGTTGCAGAACTTGGAGCGGGATGGGAATGATCCAGTGGTCAGGGACCGTGTAGGTACCAACGGCCGGACACACAAATGACAATGAGAAGAGCGACGGGTAATACAGGACTGAACTATTATATCGGAATGCATGCAGTATAAGGAATAAGGTAAATGAGCTTGTGACTCATCCATAAATTGGCAGGTACGACATAATGGGCATTACAGTGATATCGCTGCAAGAGCATCAGGATTGGGAGCAGAATATTCAAGGATATTCATCCTGTCGAAAAGATAGGTAAGTGGGCAGAGAGATAGAGTTGTCTCAGTATTAAGAATGGAATCGAATCAATGATCAATAATAAGAAATGTAATAAGGTCAGATGGTGTAGAATCTGTGTCGGTAAAATTGCGGAATCAAAAAGGTGAAAAGATGCAGTTGGAGTTATATACAGGGAGCTGGGGTGTAAGATACACCTGGAGCTAGAAAGATCTGCAGGAAAGGCAAAGTTACAGTGATCATGTGGGATTTTATTTTACAGATGGACTGGGAATTCAGATTGATAGAGGTTGGCAGATAAAGCAATTTGTGGAATGTCTACGAGATGGCTTTTTGGATCAGCTTGTGCAGGCAGACTAGATGGGGGGAGCTTAAGGTGACAGTGATCATAATATAATTGAATTTACTCTGCAGTTTCAGGTGGAGAAGTTAGAATCAGAAGTAACGGTATTACAGCTGAATAAAGGCAATTACACAGACATGAGTGAGGAGCTGGGTAGAATTGACTGGGAGATGGCCACAGCAGGAAAGACAGTGCAACAGCAATGGCAGGAGATTTTTGGAGTAATTCAGGATACAGCAGAGATTTATCCTGAGGAAAAAGAGGCTTGTATAGGGAGGATGGGACAACCATAGCTGGCTAGGGGAATCAGGAACAGCATAAAGCAAAAAAAAGATATAATGTGGCAAAGTGCCGTGGGAAACCTGAGGATGAGAAAGCTTACAAAGATAAAACAAAGGGCACACAAAATAAAATAAGAAGAAAAATTATTAAATAAGTGGTTAAGATAGCCAATAATATAAAGGAAGACTGTAACAGTTTCTTTCGATATATAACGTACAAAAGAGCGGCAAAAGTGAACATTGGACTGCTGGAAAATGATATTGGAGAGATATCAGTGGAGAACGAAAAAATGCCAATGAACTCAATAATTACTTTGCATCAGCTTTCATGGCGGAAGGCACGAGTAATACCTGAAACATTCAAGGGATTGAGGGACCAGAGCTGAGTATGATTGCCCCCACCATGTAGAACATGCTAGAAAAAAATGTAATGGCCCGAAGGTAGTTAAATAATCTTGACCAGATGGACTACATCCCACTATTATAAGGGAGATAGCTGAAGAGGGAGTGGAGGCAATCGTGGTTATCTTTCAGCAATCACTAGAGTAAGGAACGATCCCAGAGCACTTGAAACCCACTCACGTGACACCACATTTTAACAAGGGAGTAAGGAAAAAGACAAAAAAAACCCCACCATGAATAGTTTAACCTCTGTCGTGGGTAAGATCCTGGAATCCATTGTGAAGGATGAGATTTCTGAATACTTGTAAGTGTTTGGTAAAATAGTGCAAAGTTGGCATTATTTCATCAAGGGAAGTTCATGCCTGACAAATCTATTGGAATTCTTTGAAGAGGAAATGAGCAGCTCGATCAAGCACAGCCAATGGATGGTATCCACCTGGAATTCAAGAAGGCCCTTGACAAGGTGTCACACACGAGATTACTGAGTATGATAAGGGTCCGTGGTGTTAGAGGCAAGGTCGTGGCATGGATAGAAGCTTGTCTGTCTGGCAGGAAGCAGAGAGTGGGGATAAAAGTGTACTTCTCAGGATGGCAGCCAGTGACAAGTGGTGATCCAGAATGCTCAGTGTTGGAATAATAACTTTTTACTTGTTACATTAACAATCTAGATGAAGGAATTGAGGGCACTCTCCTTAGGTTTGCAGACGATACAAAGATAGGCACATGGACAGGTCATATTGAGGAAGCGGAGAGGCTGAACAAGTGTTCATTCAGATAAAGAGAGCGTCCGATGTATTCCAACGTTGGAAAGTGTGAGGCCATGCACTTTAGCACGAAGAATAGAGGCATAGACTATTTTCCAAATGGAGAGAAAACTCAGAAATCTGAAGTTTAAAGGGACTTGGGAGTTCTAGTGCAGGGTTCTCTCAAGGTCAGCTTGCAGGTTGAGGCAGCATTTAGGAGAGCATTTGCAATTATGATTGGGAGCATTTACTACGAAAAAAATTGAATATAAGAACTGAATATATCCTGCTCTGGTCAGACCACATTTGGAGTATTGTGCTCATTTTTGAGCTCCATACCTCAGGAAGGATGTACTGGTCCTGGAGCGTGTTCAGAAGATTTTCACGAGAATGGTCATAGGAATGAAAAGCTGATTGCATGAGGAATGTTTGAGTACTCCGGGTCTATACTTGATAAAGTTTGAAAGGATGAGAGGGAATGTGAAATAGACAGGATACTGAATGACCTGGAGAGCGTGGGTGTTGATAAGATGTTTCTATTGGATTAGAATCAGAGGGCACAGCCTGAGATGAAAGGGAACACCTTTTAGAACAGTGATAAGGAGAAAGTTATTTAACCATAGAATGGCGAATCTTTGAAACTTATTGGCACAGAAGGCTGTGGGGGCAGGTCCTTGAGTATATTTGAGACGGAGATCGATAGTTTCTGATAATCCAGGAGATCAAAGATTATGGAGAGAAGGTCGGAGAATGGGTTTGAGAAATCTATCAGCGATGATTAAATGACGGAGCAGACTCGATGGGCTAACTGTCCTAATTTATGCTCCAATGTCTTATAGTCTTCTGGTCTAAACCAGAAGGAAGTACATTGCATCTCTGAGAAGATACATTCATGTTCTTCATGAAGGTCAGAAACTGTTGGAAATAGTCAACTGTTTTAGAATGAAGGTAATGTGGCTGCTGTCAGGGTGGTGGATAATATAACATGCAGTGCAGGATCACATACCAACTGCACTGTATTAATGTGGGGAGAGTTTATTCAAAACTTGGACCTCTCCATCTCTCTCAATGGGGAGTAGGGGTTGGGGTGGGTGGGTGTAACATCCGCCCAGACACTTAAAATATTCCGAATCATGCATCCTGAGTGAAATAGCAGGCATGGAATTTATCACCTTCTCATTGTCTGTTTAGAATATAAGGAGTCATTGTCCATCCCTCTCAGGATTCAATGCAATCACCTCTTATTCTCTCAAAGCGCTACAGATCAACCTTCAGTCACTCCTCATGGTGCCATCATCCCAGGGATTAATCTGGTGGAACTCCTCTTCACTCTCTCTGTGATAAGGAGATCACTCCATATAAAGGAAAGAAAATCTGTCCACAATACCCCAAATACTGCCTCAACAACAGGTTTGATCACAATAATTCCTTTCCCTCACTTACTTGGCTCCAATTCTTTTGTGTGACACAGGAAACAAATCATTTACAATGCACTGCCACTGATGTAGAATTTAAAAACATCCTTACATCTGGAGGTCAGCATTAATAAAGAACCAGCACCCGAGGTGACCATGGAGATGGACATCACTCTTAGAAGAGACTCAATCACAAAGGATACATCTAAAATAGTGAATGGCTACCTACATTAATGGAAATGAGCCGTTGGAATATGGGATGCAGGCAGAGGAAGGGAGCTACTATTCCTTTTGATCTGCCCTCACGGAATGTGTGTAGCCATGGTCAGGCCAGGATGTTATGCCGATCTTGAACTGAGTGGCTGTTTCAGCGGGTCCACAGGATAATAAATAGTAAAGCAAATTGCCATGGGTTTGCAGTTAAACAGAAACTTGACCAGAGAAGGATGACTTCCTGCCTTCTCTAATGGGCATAAAGCAAGTCAATATCAACAGATTATTATTCTGTGGTTCTGGAATACGAGCCAATGACGTGACCCACCGTACACTGTCTGCCCATATTTCAGATTTTGTGCAGAGAACAAGTTAAACATCTCAAGTGCAATTATTTTCCAATAGACACATAGTGAGAAGGGACATGAAACAAATGTATCTGGAATTAAGAAAGGCACAAATGATGGTTTATTCAGGAATTGAACTGAGGCTGAGTAGGAGACTGGGACTTCTTAACGGTGGTAATGGACGGAACTGGTATGTGGGGAGGAGATGAAGATGTACACTTTGCAGGAGGAAATGAATCAAAGAGGTTCAGAACAGTGTGTTTTACCCTCGCGTATTGGTGAGTAATTTGTAAATAATAATTTGCTAGTTTTAGTTTCTAAGGAATGGAAATTTGATTGGAGCTGAAAACGTTGGCTTGCACCTTTCCAAAATCTGCATATCAACAGCATCGATTCAGTTCAGACCATTTCAATAAACAGACAGAGTGACTTACCAGGAACACCAACTATAGCAAGGATAGGATAGTAACCAGCTTGAATAACCATCAGCACATCTTCAATCCGATATGCTAATAATATCCAAGGCTGTGAAAGCCAGTAAAGACCTTCGGATAAACCCCTGTCCATTGTTGGAACATTCCAGTCTAATGTTCCCCGAGTCTGATCCATTGTTGGAACATTCCAGTCTAATGTTCCCAGATTTTCAGCTCTCCTGCCCTTCTCTCTGAAGCTGCTAATCCCTCTTATTGCTGTTGGACATGCTCCCGCTCACACCATGGTATAAAACACTGAAAGCATTCCCTTATTGATAGAAGAGAGAAACTCTCTCGGGACGCATACGATCCATGGAGACTGACATCATTACAATGGCTGAACAAATAGCTCCAGTTAACCCCTTTGAATGCTACTTTATTAAAGTTCAAAATAACGTTGAACATTTATGCATTCTGGGTGTGATATGTGAGTATGACTGAAGGAAGGAATGTTGAAGATGGCAGATTGATTGTGTGTAATCATTCAGTCAGCCTTGGATATGGAAGTAAGGCCAGAAGTTTAACGGAACATAAACATGCTTCTCTGTTCATAAATACAGAAATAAATCCCGTAGCTACTGATCAGTCATTGCAATATCTGTAGAACATTGAGAAAACAACTATCATCCATGATCTGATAGCAAAATGTGCCAAAAACATCGTGGGTTACAACAAACAGCATGAATACGTGTACAGTGAATTGCACATGACAAACACAGTTCAGATTGTTATTCCAGGATCAGAGATCGCAGGTGTGGGTCATGCTGTTGATGTTATCGATGTTAAGGAACTGTCATGAAGTGTCATTTAGTGGACTTCAATTACATTGTGATTATGATACTGGGGAAAAACAGAAGATGGAGAGGGCTGGGGGACATGGCTTTTTAGATTGGGCGGAGGGACAGTGATGTTCCCCAGTTACCAGAATTGCAATGTAACTCTTTATAACTCATATGAAGAACAGATTCAAGAGTACACCTACAATGAGGAATGAGCAGAGATAATATTAATGAAATGCGTTTATGCAATATAAAATACAGACACAAAATGATTTTCTGCACACACCAAAGTACAAAGAGATAAGGTTGTTAAAATACACTCCTGATATTGAGCTATATAAAGTGAAATGTAAATTACATAACTAGGAAAGTGGTATGCAAACTTTATCAATCATTATTTGAACCACAACTAAGATTGTGATTTCAACTCTGTCAGTGAGTACACTCACAGAGATTCTCTGGCATAGTCTCTCATACAGTATCGGTGTGGGCGGGGGGGGGGGGGTGGGGTGGGGTTTGGAGGCAGGGTGGTGGTTATCATTTCCTGCTGCTCTTGGCACAGTCTATATAAAAACTATGCTTTCTCTATGGAACCAATCTATTGGCCGAATGGGTTCTGTTTAGCTGTCAGTAACCCAGCTCTGTGATATTGTTGGAAATAAATTAGTTGTGATGACAGCCAGTATCAGCACAGTGTTCACAGTGTACGGCACCCAGACAAAAGGCTTGCCGTCCAGAGAAATTTCTAAATAAAGCTTCTAACTTCTGTCTGTCCATATTTATCTACCGTAATGCAGTCTTCTGATCTATCTGACTTCACCCTCATCTAACACCTCTTCCTCTCGCACTCAGTCAGTCGCTCCCCTTTCAATCCTCTCTCAGTTTATCTCCCTTCACTTGCTTTCTCTCTGTTTATTTCTCTCACACACAATCTCTGTTCACACACTCTCTCGATCTCCAATTGTGCAGTTGGAGAGCTTGTGACTCCAAATGGGCTGATTAGCCTCCATCCACTCCATAATAATTGAGGTTCTCTGACCCACAATAAATACTTCCTGGACAGGCATGCTGGTCCGGTGAGAGGTACAGTGCACTATCACCTATTATCTTTTCCTGCTCTTTGGTGTACAGCTGCCTTGAAATGTCTGTTCAAACAAAACAGACTGAATGAAATTCGAGAAGTCGAGAAGGTGTTCATGACTGTGTATTTCAATCAGGATTTAATGAAGGATGAGATTCCAGAATAACATAAGCAATGAATGAAAAACAGGGCAGCACAAGAAATGGCAGCTGAGTAAAACATGTGGTTCCAAGTAGATCTTATGGTATTACCGATAGATTATCAATCCGGAAAAATCAGCTCCTGTTCTGTGGATCCGGTTGAATCCCGCCACTGCAGATGGTGGAAATTCAATTCACTAATGTAAAAATATCCCTGGAATTAAGAATCTACTGATGAGAATGAAATCATTGTCGATTGTCAGAAGAATCCATCTGGTTCACTAATATCCTGCAATGAACTAATCTGACATGCAACTCCAGACCCAAAGCAATGTCATTGACTCTCAATCGCCCCCTGAAACGGTCTAATGAGTCATTCAGTTATTCCAATCGCTACAAAGTTTCAAATAAATGAAACCGGATGGACCACCTGTCATTGAAATGGGCACCGGAAAAGTCAACATTAGAAACATCACTGTAGAACCTGAAAAGTCTTCCTTACTGACGTCTGAAGTCAAGTGCCAACATTGGAACAACTGCCTTACAGACTAGTTAAGCAACAGCCTGACATAGCCATACTCACGGAATCATACCTTCCAGAAACAACAGAAATTAAATATGTACAAAAAGACTCTCACTGATTACCACGTAACGTCGTTCCTCAGCTGAATCAGTCCTTCTCCATGTTAAACAACACTTGGCGAAAACATTGACTGTGGCAAGGGCACAAAGTGTATTTTGGCTGGGGGATTTCAAAGTCGACTGTCAAGAGTGGTTTTACAGCAGTACGACTGATCACGCTGGTCGGATCCTAAGGACATAGCTACTAGATTAGGTCTGCAGAAGGTGTTGAGGCAATGAACGAGAGGGTAAAAAACATACCTGACCTCATCCTTGCCAATCTACCAACTGCAGAGGTATATGTCCATGACAGTATCGGTAAAAGTGACCACCACACTGTCCTTGTGGAGACAAAGTCTATGGTCTCCATAAACTCTACTGTGTTGTGTGGTACTATCACCATGCTAAATGACACAGACTTTCAGCAGATCAAGCAACTCAAGACTAACCGTCCATAAGACACTGTGGACCATCAATCGCAGCAGAACTATACTCCAGCCCAATCTGTAACATCACGGCCCAGCATGTCCCCCACTCAATCATTACGATCAATTCAGAGGATTAAACCTGCTTCAATGGAAAATGCAGGAGGGCATGCCAGGAGCAGAACCAGGTATATATAAAGATAAAATGTTCATCAGCTGAAGCTTCCAAACAGTAATACTTGCGTGCCAGATAGCATAAACAGCAAGGGACAGGTAGAGCTTAGCGATCACAGAACCAATGCATCAGAATTAATCTCTGCAGTCCTGCTAATCTGATCCTGAAGGGTGGCTGACGATTAAACAACTCACCAGAGTAGGAGTCTCCACAAATAGCCCCAACGTCAAAGATGGAAGAGCCCCGCACAACAGTGCAAAATATAAGGCTGAAGCTTTCGTTGCAATCTTCAGTCAGAAGTTTTGAGTGGATGATTCATTTCAGCCTCCTCCGGTGGTCCCCATCATTACAGATAGCAGTCTTCAGCAAATTCGATTAAGTGATATCAAGAAACGGTTGAAGGCACTGGATACTACAAAGGCTATAGGCCCTGATAACATGCTGGCAATAGTCCTGAAGACTTGTGATCCAGAACATCCCGCTCCCCTAGCCAAGCTGTTCCAGTATGTTGACAAACCGACAATGGGGAAAAACTGCTCAAGTATGTTCTGTACATAAAACGCAGAACAAATTCGACCCGTCCAAATACAGCCTTATCAGTCTACTCTCTATCATCAGTAAAATGATGGAAGGTGTCATCAACAGTGCTATCAAACCGCACCTGCTCAAAAATAACCTGCTCAGTGACGCCCAGTTTGGGTTTTGCCAGAGACACTCAGTTCCTGACCTCTTCACAGCCTTGGTTCAAACATAGAAAAAGGAACTGAATTCCAGCCCTTGACACCAAGGCTGCATTCTGCCAAATGTGACATCAAGGACCCCAAGCAAAAACGGTATCGCGGGCCAACACTCCATTATTGGAGTCATACCTGACAGATAGGAAGATGGTCATTGTTGTTGGAGGTCAGTCATCTCAGCTCCAGAACATCTCTGCTGTAGTCCCTTAGGATAATCCAAACATCTTCAGCCGCTTGAACAATGACCTTCCTTCCATCATAAGGTAGAATTGGGGATATTCGATGATGATTGCACAATGTTTATCTCGATTCACAAATGTTCAGATATGGAAGCAGTCCATTCCCAAAGCAATATCCAGGCTTGGGCTGGCAAGTGGCAAGTAACATTTGCGCCACATAAATTCAGACAATGACTGTCATCAGTAAGAAACAATATAACCACTTTGTATTCAGCAGCATTATCATCACTAAACTCCCCCACTATCAATATTCTGGTGGTAGTGATGTTGGGGGGGTGGGAGGTGGGGGGGGGGGGGTGTTCATTGACCAGAACATCAACTGGACTCGCCACATGAATCTAAGAGCAGATCAGAGGCTAGGAATACTGCACGAGTGACTCACCTCCTGACTACCCAAAGCCTGTCCATCATCCACAAGGCAAAGTCAGGAATGAGATGGAATATCCTCAGTTGCCTGAATGGGTACATCCCCAACAACACTAAAGAAGCTTGACACAATCCAGGACAAAACAGCCCATTTGATTTGCACCACATCCACAAGCATTCACTCCCTTCACCACGGTCACTCAGGAGCAGCAGTGTGCACTATCTACAAGAGACAATGGAGAAATTCCCCAAAGATCCTCAGATAGCTCTTTCCAATCTCACAAACACTTCCATCTGGAATGACAAGGGCAGTAGACTTTTGGGAACACCACCACTTTCAAATTCCCCTCCAAACGAGTCAACATCCTCATTTGGATATGTATTGCCGTTCCTTCACTGTTGCTGCGTGAAAATCCTGGAATTCCCTCTTTAGTCACTAGTGGGTCACCGCACAGCAGGTAGGTTGCAGCAGTTCGAGAAAGCAATTCACCAACACCGTCTCAAGAGCAACTGAGTAAGGGGAAGAAATACTGGGCACATCCAGCAATGCCCACATCCAAAAAAATCTTTTTTAAAAATAGTTCCAAGTTGAGCATCTCGATGGGACAGGTTATCTGATTTGAACACGAACAGGAAAGCAGTGTTTCTAATATTGAACATTTTAGACTTTTCTGTTATTAAAGGGTGTTCAGTATTCGATGACATATTGTTGCTGAATGCTGTGATAAATTGCATCTGGTCTGTTTAAATCAACAATACTGGTGTAACAGGATCAATCCTTTGAAAATACCAGACGGAAAATGGCAATCGTCGTGGAGAGAATGTACTCCCACCAGATAAGACTCACTGATAGCAGCTTATATTCCAAATATTAATGGAATACTGGCTGACACTGAATCCTCCCGCCGTCTATATCACAGGGAATGTGAAGTCAAATCAACATACAAATACAAGGGTTACAAGAGCAGGTCAGAGACTTACAAGTCTATACTGAATAATAGACCCTATGACCTAAACAACATGAGATATAGCAATAGACTTCGGCCATTCAGCCCATTCCTTCTCTCTGATACTGTGCCTTTTTGTCATTGTCTCTATGAAAAGTGGAAATATCTTCTACATACTGACTATATCAACCTTTTCAGTAATCCATTAGTTTCAAACTGAACCCCCTCCCCCACCCCCCACAATTCTTCTAAATTCCATCGTGTACACACACTGCCGCTCATATGACAAGCCATCATCTCCAGGATGGATCACCTCCAACATCAGCAGATCTTTCTCCAGAGATAGTGTCCAAAACAGCTCACAATTGGCCAAATGCTGTCTGTCCATAGCCCATTACATTCTCAGCAGTATGTCTCCCGTCTTGCGTTCTTGCTCTTTTGAAATGAATGCGAACATTGCTTTTGCTTTCCTAACTGCCAACTGAACATGCACATTAACTGAAAGAGAGGACTAGTGCTTCAAAATCATTTTGTGCTTCAGATTTAATGGATCCTATTAGAACATGGTGTCTCCTCTATTCCGCCTACCAAAGTGCATATGCTCACACGTTCCCATACTGTGTTCCATCAGCCACGTGTTTACCCACAGTCCTGAACTGTTCCCACTTCCTCAATATCACCTGCATACTGAGCAAAACTGCCTTCAAGTCCTTTGTTCAGATTGTTCATATATAATACATTTCCTGGCTCCCTAAGGACCGTCCACCATCTCCAAGGCACAACAGTCAAGATGCTTGACTCCATTCAGGTTGAAGCAGTGGCTTGACTTGAATTACACCTGTAAAGTCTTCACTCCCTGCAACACTGACTCTCAGTAGAAGCACACCCTACCCCCTTTTGTTGTGAGTTTACTTCATTATGGAGCACAATCCTAGTCTATTGATGTCACTCCGTCTCAATACTAACTCATTGGTGCTCTCATCAACCATGTCACTGTGTATTGAAGACGATGGAGGTCGGTCGGCGAGTGGATGTCTATGATGAATAATTGTGTGACTGCCAGGCTGAAACCTGCCCCGACAGCCTCGGATGTACCTGTGCCCGCTGTCAACGCTGCAGGTATGATCAGTCTTCCTGTTGGTCAAATCAAGGAAAGCGACAGCCATGGATAGTGTTCCTGGCTGACCACTCAGATCCTGTGAGGACCAACTGACAGAGGTATTCACATACAATTTCAACCTTTCCCTCCCATAAGCTGAAATCCCAACCTGCTTCAAAAAGACCAACATCAACCTTCATCATTGTGCTTCCAATTAAAACTGTTGGACTATAACCTGGTGTTGTGTGATTTTTAACTTTGTACACCCCAGTCCAACACCGGCATCTCCAAATCATAACATAAACCTTGTAAATGAGAAAGCTCATGCTTTAATGACTTAATGATTACCGCCAAATGGCTCTAACCTCAATAAACATGGAGTGATTTAAAAGGCTGGTTATGGCCCACATCACCACCAATCTCCCAGCCTTACTTGGACCCCTATAATATGCCGACTGATGTAACGGATCCACAACAGATGCCGCATCCTGAGCCATGCACTCATCCCTAGGACATCTGGACAACAAAGACACCTACACCGGACTCCTGCTCATTGAGTACAGCTGCAACTTAAACGTCATTATCCCCTTCAGACTGATCTCAAAATTCTGTGACCTTAGTCGCGGCTCCACCCTCTGCAACTGGATCCCCCAGTTTCTGACCCACAGACTACAATTAGTGAAGACAGGTATCTGCAACGCCGCCACAATAACACTCAACACTGGAGCTCCTGGAGGATGTCTCCTCAGCCCCCTACTGTACTCCCTGTACACACACGGCTGTGTCCCTCAGCCCCCTACTGTACTCCCTGTACACACACGGCTGTGTCCTTCAGCCCCCTACTTTACTCCCTGCACACACACAGCTGTGTCCCTCAACCCCCTACTGTACTCCCTGTACACACACGGCTGTGCCCTCAGCCCCCAACTGTACTCCCTGTACACACACGGCTGTGTCCCTCCGCACCCTACTGTACTCCCTGTACACACACGGCTGTGGCCTCAGCCCCCTACCGTATTCCTTGTACACATATGGCTGTGTCCCTCAGCTCGCTACGATACTCCCTGTACACACACGGCTGTGTCCTCAGCCCCCTACTGTACTCCTTGTACACACACAGCTATGTCCTCAGCCCCCTACTGTACTCCCTGGATACACACGGCTGCGTCCTCCGCTCCCTAAGGTATCCCTGCACGCACACGGCTGTGCTCTCAGCCCCCTACTGTACTCCTGTACACACACGGCTGTGCTCTCAGCCCCCGACTGTACTCCCTGTACACACACGGCTGTGTCCCTCAGCTCGCTATGGTACTCCCTGTACACACACGTCTGTGTCCTCAGCCCCCTACTGTACTCCCTATCCACACACGGCTGTGTCCTCAGACCCCTACTGTACTCCGGTACACACGTGGCGGTGTTGCCAAACTCCAAGCACTGCCAACTGTAAGTTTGCTGATGACATCACCAAAGCAGGAGAGATATCAAACAACGATGAGTCTGAACACAGAAAGGAGACAGTGGGTTTGGTGGCATGGTGGAATGATAATAACCTCCCTCTCAAATACGACAAACGTAAAGAACTGATCATTGACTTTAGAATGAAAGGAGGGGAACAAGCCACTATCTACATCAACGGTCGAGACAGTGCAGAGCGTCAAGTCCCTCGGAGTGATGATAACTGGCAACCTACCCGGGACTTCTCACATAGGTGTGACAGACAAGATGGTTCACAAACGTTTCTCCTTCCTCACTTGGCTCAGGATATTTAGCATGCAGTACTTCTACAGATGTACTATTGTGAACGTACTGTCCGGGTGCGCAATGGCCTGGTACGGCAACACTCTGCCAAAGTCCATCAGAAATTACAGAAGATTGTGTTCACAGCCCAGACTATGACGGACTCCAATCTCCCAAACATTGACTCTATTTACACGGCTCGTTGCCGCAGAAAGACTGCCAACATCTATCCAAGATTACTGAGGGAAGGGAGAGAGGAAATAACTAGGGCCTTAACAGATATCTTTGTAACATCCTTGAACACAACTGAGATCCCAGAGGACTGGAAAGTTTCTAATCCCCTTGTTTAAGAAGGGTAGCATGAATAATCCAGTTAATAATAGACCGGTGAGCTGACGTCTGGGGTAGGGAAGCTGCAAGAGAAGATACTGAGGGACAGGATCAATTCTCATTTGGATGAAAATGGTATTATCAATGAGAGGCAACATGATTTAGTGCAGGGAAGGTAATTTCTTAACAACTTAATAGAATTATTTGAGGAAGTGACAAAGTTGATTGATGAGAGAGGGGCTGTGAATGTCATGTACATGGACGTCAGAAAGACGTTTGATAAGATTTCCCATGGTCGGGTCATGGAGAAAGTGAAGTCACATGGTGTCCAGGGTGTGCTAGCTACATGGATAAAGAACTTAATTGGCAACAGGGGACAGAGCGTAATTGGGGAAGGGAGTTTCTCAAAATGGAGAACTGTGACCAGTGGTGTTCCATTTAAGATGTTTCGGGAAATATACATGAATGGGCAGGGAGCATAGGGATACAGATCTTTAGGTTGAGATGGAGGATTTGGATCGTCGCAGGCTTGGACCGCCGAATGGCCTGTTCCTGTACTGGAATGTTCTTTGTTCTAACATTACCAAGGACCATCATATGCCTGTAAAGATTTCCCACAACCTCTTCCATCAGGCTAAAAAATACAGACGCTTGAACACACAGAGCAGCAAGTTCAGGAACAGCTTCTTCCTAGCTGTTATTAGCCTGATGAATGGGGTCTCTAATCTCAGATAATGCTGATTTTGTTCATATTGATCTCGCCTAGGGCACACCTTGTGCAGCGTAACCTATATGCCTCTCAGACATGTTTTACAGCCATCGTTCAGTACATCCAGTCTTAACATGATCTCCCTGGACATCTTGGCACAGGACAAAATAAATCCTCACCTCCCCATCCCCAGCTCCCTCCAGTACTCATGCCCAGGTCTCTCTGGTCATCACCTCCAGCTCCTCCCATTACCCCCAGCTCCCCTTGACCCTATCCCCAGCTCCCTGTGAACTTTGTCTCTCACTGTTTCTCTCACACTGCCTATTTCCCTGTGTTTTCCTTTTCCCTGTCTTCTGTTTCTTTCCCTGAACGTATTATCTTTCCTTCTCCCTGCACATGCAACTGTTTGTTTCCTTGTTTTGTTTCCTTTCTCTCTTTGACTGACTGTCCATCTGTTTCGCTCGCTGTGTTCTCCCTCCTTCCCTTTGTTTCTGTTTCTTTGTCCTTCGTTGTGATGGTGATGGCTTCTCTATTCGTTTGAAGCAGGTGAATGGCTCATTGGTTCGATGTTGGAAATACAATGCATTCAACAAGGTTTTGGTATGGAGGACATAATTTAAAATTATCAGTTAAATTTCAATTGTTGTCAAAACAGCAACCAGAACGTGGGTATCCATTTAACAGCCAATTATTACATCTAACTATTTTGAAAGCGCCCGTCTCCCACTGCTCTGCATACTGGCAACTAAAAGCATTCTATTCAGGTGCATAATGACCTGACATGGTAACTGCTCTGCCTAGGACCATAAGAAACTACAGACGGCTTTGTGCACAGTCCAAACCATCACGGAAGACAACCTTTCGCCCATTTGTACTTGTCATTTTGGCAGAAAGGCTGGCAACATCAAAGATCTCTCCCAAAACAGTAATGATATCCTACAAACTCTTCCAACAGGGAGGAGACACAGAGGCTTGAAAACATGGACCAGCATGCTCAAGAATACTTCCTTCCCTACCATTATTAGACTGACAAATTGACATCTCTCACTTTTCAAACAATATTAATCTTGCTAATGTCGATCCTACTTTGCATACCTCCTGTGAAGCTGTAACCATTGTATGCCCTACTCTGTCCAAGGACCCTGTGATCTCTGTTTTCTTGTTTAGAGTCATGTGCCTGCATTACAATAAAAACAAACCTTTCCATTGTACATTTGACGAAAATAAACGAAACCAAATCTGATCAAAACACGTGGACTGCAGTGGCTCAATGTCTTCTCAAGGGCAACTGGAAAAATGAACTCACGCTGCCCCAGTCAGAGATGCCCATATCTAATTAATGAATATACGAAGATGACCACACTTAGGGAAGACAGGCAGAGGGAATCAAATCGCTTTAAACATGATCTTAGATATATACAGGTTTCCCTCAGTATTTGTAAGTAGAGTGTTCCTACGAAACCGATTTCAAGCTGATATGGTGTAAAGTGCAGTAGCACTAATTTATCTGGGAAAAATTTCGGCTTTCTTCGTAAAAGTGAAAATCCTGTTCGGATTTATTTTGGTTAGCGAAACAATGTCATAATGTAAGTCAGTCGGAAAGGGAAGTGGCGAAAAGCGAACTTTCGAAAAGCGGGGATACCTGTATTTACAAGGGCATGATATTCAGGAAGATGGGAAAGCCGAAAAATAAATAAGGTGAATCTCACATTAAATCTCCAGCCCAGCTGATCATCACTCTCTTTGTTTGCTGTTTTTCTTCTATATCTCTCTTTCTCTATTGATCCCTCCTTCCCTTCAAAGCAGACTTCCCTGTCAACGGTATTAATCACACTTCTTTCCAGCTGCTTTCAGTTCAGGAACGTTCCCCAGCACTTTCTGTTCGTTTCTTTGCATTTCTTTCTATAACTTCCGATTTTCAGCTACTTCCTTTATTTGATTTCACCTTCAATTTTATTAAGTCGTGGGACGTTGTCATCTCTGCCAAGGGCAGCATTTGGTGACCATCACTAGTTGCCCTGATTATGAGGCCATTCCATAAGCCAATATAAAGTTAAGCAGATTGCCATGGGTCTCAAGTCACAATCAACCCAGACCGGGTAATAACACTAGATTTCTTTACCGAAGGTGACCAGTGAAAGATGAAGGTTTTCAGGCAAAATGCTGCTTTTATGTTTGTTTTTCGTGAAATTCACTTTTATTCCCATTCTTATCATTTTTATTTCAGTTCTGTCATCAGCTGTAGTGGACTTGAAACAAATCATCTAAACATTATCTTTCGTTCAATAAATTTTGCTCTGAATTACGTCCAGCGACATTCCTACATTCATGCATTGTCCTAATCATGAAGTAACGCGACAAGACCAAGTTTGTGATTGAGATATTTGTAATTGGAAAAGTGGTCAGAAGAGAGCTTGAAATCTTTAATCTGAATTTTCCCAACGTGCAGCCAATGGTTTGCTCAGCAACAGCACTGACCCAGAGATGAAGATTGTGGATATGAGGAGCTGGGAGTGGACAAGTTTGGTGACAGAGAGAACACGAGACATAAGTCAGTTCAGGGCAAAAAGGGATCTCGAGGTTGTGCACAGTTTTGTTCGCAGATGTTTGTGAGGGAGGGGTCTTCAATTCATGGATAATGAATGGAGACTGACTTGAAACTGAAGGCAATAGTTTCTTTCTCTGACAAATATAGATAACAGAAATTGCAATGAAGTTCAAACTTGTTTATGGGACAAATGAATGGACAGAGGTAGAGAACGCCAACAATAGCGAGAATAGGTTAGTAGCACACACTCCACCCCGCCCAGAATAGCCATCAGCACTGCTGATATCCGATATGGTAGAAATCCCCAAGAGGGGGAAAACTTGAAAAGACTCAAGGAAAACCTCCTCTCCATTGTTGTAATGTTCCAGTCCGCTATTCTCAGATTCAGATCTATGCAGCTGTTGATCTCTGTTACTGTTGGAGCTGATGCATCTGTTACTATAGTGGATTAGCGCACTGAATGAAGCTTTTACTAATGGGAGAGAGAAACCCTCCAGTGACACAGTTACATTGCACCGAGACTGACAGCAATCATGGTCAGAGCAAACAGTCCCAGCTTTCAATACAGCACAGTCAGTTCACAATATATCTGGACTGGACTACATGTTGACATTGTTGGCTATTGGTCACATCTCCCATCATCCATTGCTCTAGTGAAGTCAGTTGTGAGGGAGAATAAGAATATTTTCTTTTCGTAGGCTACATGATTCTGCTCTGTTGTCCGTTTACTATTTTGTAACCATCTCTCCAAAAATCCTTCCACCCACTCCCCACCCCCCACAAAAACAATCACAATCAGGATGTTGTGACTGTGCTGATCTCTCCTCCACGGGAACAAACGCCAGCGAACAGACTTTTACTGGGCACAGCCGCCCTGAACATAGACAGGAAGTGTGGACTTCTCCGAATATTCCTCTCACTGCTGTAATAAGGCAACTTTTGAACTTCCATAGGGAATATGCTTCAGTAATTAATTTATATAAATTGACAGACTTCTAAATGCAGTTTTATTTGAGCTAAACCGTATTTTTTAACGCATTTTGGCATCTGTCCAAAACTAAAAGGGATAATTACAATTAAAGTATTCATTTAGACTTATGAATTAATGAGTCAGGTTCGAGTGAACATGATATTGGGTCGGAGATAGGGCGGAATGGGAGCAGTGCCTGTGGAGACTTCTTGGGCAGTACAATGATATTCCCCAGTCATCATCCCTCTTTCTGACAGACAGAATTAAATCTAATGCATAACAAGGAAACAGCCAACATTTGGGTGATGCAATGCTGAATGACATTGTGTTCTAAAAGAATAATATTAAATGTGATAAAGTGAACTATATTCTATATACACACCATTTAATCATTGGGAATACAGATCGAGTAGGGTCACCGGGCCTGAAACATTAACTTTGATTTCTCTTCACAGATACTGCCAGACCTGCTGAGCTTGCCCTCTAAGTTCTGATTTTCTTTTTGTTTGAGATTTATCATATAGTTCATATCTGGCAGGATACTTACAATAAAAAGCAGACACTCGTAACAAAATGTGAAGGGCAATGGGGACAATACAGGAGACTAACAGTAGAGATAGTCATTCCAAGCTGGAAGAGACAATGGGTTGAGTTCTCCCCACTTTTGCTGTAAATAATTCTGTGATATGAAATCAAAACCTTTGGAGACAGGGTAGACAAGTTTGCACAACATGGTCACAGAGTGCTCCACCATAAATAATCTATTCCTATTATCTCATGAAATTTCAGCTGCCTCTAAAATGTCTTTTTAAACAAAGTGGAGTTCCTGAGATTTACATCAAAAAAAATATTCTTTTTTCCTTTGAATCTTAAAGAAGAAACAGATTTCGGCCGTAGCACAGGTGTCCCAGACACACCAACTATAACAGGCACAGGAAAGGACTACATTGTCCAGATGTAACCACATTCAGCATGTAGCCCTGTCAAGAAACATGAAATATAGTGGTACGGAAACATGAAATACAAACAGAAAATGATGGTAGAAGTGCAACAGATGAGGAAGTGTCTGCAGAGAGAAACAGAGTTAGCATATCGAATATGATGTGACACTGTTCTGAAAAAGTCATATTGAAATCAAATGTTAATTCTGTGTATCCCTTCTCAGAGGGTGCCAGACCTGCTGAGTTTCCCTCTATCGATTTATTTTTCTTTCTGAACTGTGACAAATTGACTGGTCTGAACGATATAAGTAAAGTTGCTATCTCAGTTTAATCTCGAATATTAGTTTATGGACATTAAATGAGAAATTACAATGTTCCTATGTTTGACAGAGCTCCAAATGTCCATGATGTATTGCACTGTGATACAAAAACATTGTGAGACATTGTTGAAACAAAAACCGAAGTTCCTGCAAAAGGTCTGCAACATCTGTGCAGAGAAATCAGAATTAATGTTTCTAATTCAGTGGCCCTTCCTCAGAACGGATGGTAGCCCTGAAAATGTTGATTAATATACAGCAGAAGCTGATAAAATGTTCATGAAAACTGTTAGTAGCCAAAAATAGGGGGTGAGTAATGGAAGGCCACGTGAGAACTAGGCCTGGTGTCTGGGTAGGGGGCATTGAGGAGTTCAGTCCCTAACATTATTGATCATTATTTTGAGTCTGAATGGCTGCAGGGTCCACCCGCGGAAAATGAGGTGTTGTTCTTCCAGCTTGCGTTGAAATGTCCTGGAACACTGCAGCAAGCCTGACACAGAGATACTAGCCAGGGAACAGGATGGGGTATTAAACTGGCAGGCAACTGGAAACTCAGGGTCTTTTGCAGAGGTACAGCTTGGATATTCAGTGAAGTGGTCACCCAGTCTACCTTTAGTTTCCCCAATGTAGAGCAGATCACAATGTGAGCAGCGAATGTAGTAGACCGGATTGTGGGAAATATTGGTAGGATGCTGCTTCATCTGGAAGGTAAGTTTGGACCTTAGATAACGACGAGGGAGGAGGTAAATGGGAAAGTGTACAGCTTCGGCCGGGGAAAGTGAAGTGTACCTGTGGTGGGGGCTGGGGAGGTGGTGTGTGTGGGGGTTGGGGAGGTGTGGGCAGTGAATAACGAGTGGACCAGGGTGTCCTGGAGGAAATGGTCACTTCAGAAGGCGGAAAGGGGAGAGGAGGCAAATATGTGTCTGCTGGTGGCATCTCGCTGGAGGTGGGGGAATGCAGACTGATGATCTTCTGCATGTGAATGCTGGTGGGATGGTAGGTAAGGATAAGGGAAACTCCAACGCTGTTGCAGCAGGGAAGAAAGATGCTGAGGGTAGAAGTGCAGGAGGTGGGTCGGAACTGGTTGAGGTCCCTGTCAATAACAGTGCTGGGGAGTTCTCGGTTGAGGAAGAAGGTGGACATATCAGAGGCCACATGTTTGAAGTTGACATCATCAGAAGCAATGCGGTGGAGACGGAGGAGCTGAGAGAATGGAATGGAGCCTTTGCAGGAAACAGGGTGTGAGGATGCATACTCCAGGTAGCTGTGGGAGTTGGTCGGTTATTACTGGATATCAGTGACCGGTCTATCCTCAGAAATAGAAGCAGAGATATCGAATAAAGGAAGGGAGGAGTCAGAGGTAGAGAGGTGAATGTGAGGGAGAGGTGCAAATTGGAAACAACGAACTTTTCCAATTCTGGACAAGAAAGAGGAGCAGCAGCGGTGATAATATATACATATTGGAGAAAGAGTTATGGATGGGGGCTGGAATAGAACTGGAAATGGAATGACCTACGTACCCCATGAAGAAACAGGTATAACTTGGGACCACGTATGTATCCATGCAACCCCTCTGTATGGGAGGAGCAGGCTGAAGCAATGGGTCTGCATGGGCAGTTCTGTTTGTGGATTTTCAGGAGGAGATAAAAGCGAACTCTGCTATCAGAGGGCCACCAACTTCGGGACAGTTAGGTGGGGGTGAGTGGGAGGGGGGAGGTGTGGGCCAGTGAGTGGGAATCTCCAGGTGAAATGTGGTCAGATTTAGTAAATGAAATAGCCTGATGTGCCATGGTAGAGTTATGGACCAGCAGGTGAGATGTGGAGGTATCTGAGAGCTGGCACTCAGCCTCTGAAATGTAGAGGTGGGTCCACCAGACTGCAGGAGCACCTCCCTTATCGGCACAGGCTGAATAACATAGTCAGGGTTGATTGAAGCATACAGCGTACAGTCTGATCAGAGGGTGATTGGTTGGATAGGGAGAGGGGGAATACAGAGAATTTAAGACAACTAAACTCACATGGAAAGTTCTCAATGAGCATATTGAGTTCAAGTAAATGCCAGAGGAATGGAGCCAGGTGGAGGGAGAGTGTTGGAGCAGGGCGAAGGGTCTATGGGATGGGGAGTGGACTCTTGTCCAAAGAAATGGACACCGAGGAGAAGATGGTGGAAGAGGAGTTCAACATTATGTCGTGCCTGAAATTCATTAAAGTGGGGGCACAGAGGGATAAAACTGAGACATTTGCTGAGTACAGAACATTCAGCATTAGAGCGTGGAAGGTTAGGAAGGATGGCGAGTACACCACAGGAGGTGGGCTTGTGGGAGGGGATGGAGTCAGAGCACAGGGCATGGTGGTGCGGCAGTTCCAGAGGCCCATAGGCATCTCTAAGTTATTCCATCTTGTGTGCCTCGTATATCTGGTGAGCATGGCAAATGAGCTGGAGAATGAAGTAGAATTGGGGAATGGTGCAGCTTTGAGCCAATGCGATGTGATGCTGTTAGGCAGAGAAAATGTTGATCTCAGTGGCAACGACACCGCACGACCAGTCCTCAGAAAGTAAATGATTAAAGATAATCTGAATCGTTACCTTATTGTAATGCTCTGATTTCATTGGGGTGAGACTCAACCAGCAAGGTTTTACTTTTCTGAGACTTTAGACCAAACTGTGAAAACTGATGTATCTTGTTGTTATTAATAAAACAAATCCATCCATGGTTTTGTAAGGCACTAGCAAGGGCAGAGTTTATTTGTCATTCCCAATAGCTCTGGGTAAGGTGTCATTGTTCATTGAGGAAATTACCAGCACAGAATATCCTCTGATTTCCATTAACCACAGTTTGCTGAGGGTGAATGGTGCTACATGAATCAAATGCTACTATGATGGCAAGGGAAGTTAATCTGATCTCACCTCAACTGACATTGGAAAATCAGTTAAAATACTAAAGAGAAAAAGGCTAGAACACGGCTTATTTAATAATGTGGTCACTATCCTCGCAACGTTTCAGGACAAACAGATGCATGGACTTCTGAGTCTGAGGAGAGTTGTTTCCTATTTGGGATGAGGCTGTTTGCTTCAGCGCTGTGACACAGAGACAGAAAAAAAACGTTCCACTCTGTATAGGGAAATATCTCACCCTATTCACGGTGCATTGGACAATGACAGACATACACGATTAAACATTGGGCATTGATCATCTCAATCTCATCATTCACTGATGACCAATAGCAGCACAGAAGCCAGGAGCTGCCATCACCCCAGTTGAAAAGCAAAAATGGGTAAGAGATGGCCAGTGGAAGTGGGAGTAACTAGGGAACTGGTGTAACTTACAGTGGGAGTGGCAGAAGAAGGGTGTGAAGAGATATCATCAGTGGAAGAGTATGTGGCAGCAGAAGGGGTCGGGCAAGGGAAGTAGGAGTGTAAAAAAAGAGTCGGAAGGGGAGGAAGAATGGCTAATGAAGTTTTAGTGACTGGGTAAAGCTTGTTTTTGGAAAAGTGAGGTTGGGTGAAAACCACCACTGTTCAGGAAAATTGGGATCGGATTCCATTGAAAATTAAAATTTGATGCACTTCTTTCTCTATCACTTGATTCTTTATCAGATTGTACATTCACTCTGTAGTTTTGTATCTCCATCAAATACAGGTGACGTGTTTCCCCCCACCCCTCCCCAGGTGTTGTGTCTCAACATTTTTGATTTTTTTTAACAGTATGTATTTGCTTCCAATCCAAGGTAGACATGAGAATATGATTTGATCTCCTGCAGTTTGTCCATAACATGGAATTTAATTGAATATTTTTCCTCATCACATTAGCTGATTCAAGAAATGAATCAGTGTCCATCCTGCAGATGAAAACTTTCTTCAGTTTTCAATATTGTTACAAAAGACAGTGCCACACAACAGGCTAATGTTCCAGTGCAAGGTGCCAAACCGAAGTTCTCCCTAAATTAGTTACAACCTTTATGAATAAGGCATGCTGAGGGACAGAGTGTAAAAGGTGAATTTAACTTTGTGTCGAAAATGGTATTTGCAGCACCCTCATAATAGGTGTTAACTACATCACTCTGTAAATTCCCCAAAATAAGAACAACAAGAGACTGGAATTCTTAATTATTCCTTTGTAAATAACATGTGGAGAACAGGAAGGAAATCAAGGTTTGTTTGTGATATTCATAAATGATGATGGTGAGAATGTGGAAGATGGATGGAAGTGGAATGATAACTAATGTTGGGGATGACACAAAGATTAGCTGGGTGCTTCACAGTCAGGAGGACAGGGTTAGGCTAAGGCCGATATAAACAGATGATTTCTATATCCAGATTAATGGCCGATAAAGTTTAACACTGATAAATGTGAGATGATGCACATCTGAATTAACAAGACAAGTAAGTCCTCAAACTTTGAAGGGCGATGGCTAAACGTGCTCCTTTTTTCTTTGCAGCAGGGAAGGTTGAGGAGGGAACCTTGTACAGGTATACAAGAGCATAAAGGGTATGGAGAGAATGAACAGACAGCAGCTGTTTCCTTTCCTCTCAAGGTCAAAAACAAAAGGAAACATACTTAAAGTGAAAGGCAGGGGATTGAGAGGGGATTTCTGGAGTCTGTATTGAACTGAGAGGGTGGCACAGACATAGAATATAAAGTTCCTATGTGTGGAAACAGGCCCTTCGGCCCAAAATATCCACACTGACCCTCCAAAGAGTAACCCACCCAAACACATTCCTCCTATATTTACCCCTGACTAATGTACCTAACCTGCATGTCTCTGAACACATTGGGCAATTTAGCATGGCCAATTCACTTATCCTGCACATCGTTGGATTGTGGGAGGAAATCGGAGTACCTACAGGAAACCCACGCGGATATGGGGGGAATGTGCAAAATCCATACAGGCAGTCACCCAAAGCTGGAATCAAACCTGGGTCCCCAGCGCTCTAAGGCAGGCGTGCTAACCACTGAGCCGCATTTCTGCCCCTAATAACATGTGTCTGGAATTCATTTCCTAGGCGGGTGATTGATCAGGTAATCTCACAAACTTTTAAAAAAGCCTTTGGATTTGCACTTGGTCGTGCAGGCTCGCATTTTCGTTCAATGATTCTATGTGGTGGCAGCCACGAACATTCAGATATATTCTGAAGCAATAGCTAATGGCAGTTCTAGTTTGTTCCATTGACTGTACTCAGTAAGTGAGCCTCCAGTGAAGTGCTGGTATTATCTCCCACTTTCTATTTAAATGTTTCGGTTTCCTTGAGTTGGTAATATAATTTCCTGTGTCGATGATGTCATTTCCTGCCCTTTTTCTCAGAGGATGGTAGATGGAGTAAAATTAATGTGATTGTTGATGTAGTTCCGGTTGGAATGCCATGTTTCCAGGAATTCTTATATATCCTGGAGACTAGTTTTCTGTTTGTTTTTCCGTTGTCGTGTTTGTAAAAGTTCTTGCAAGGCTTATTGTTCCTGGAGCAGAACTGACAAAGATGTAAATTTATTGCGGTGCTCAGAAGTATGAAAAATGTTGCAGAGTAGTAAAAGAATACTCTGTTAGCTGGCATTATAGCATCAAGGAATTCTAATTTCAAGGTTGTCAGTAAAAGTGCTAGAAGTGAAATAAGGAAAAAAGTCTTTATTTAGAGAGTTGTTACGAAATGGAATTGACCGGCTGGGAAAGTTGTGGATGAAGATTCAAAAGAGAACTGGATATATATTTCGAAATAATGAATTTAACGGGCAACAGAGAGAGGGCTGGCAAATCGGAGGTGCTTGGGAGACATTTTTGGAACTGATGCATACATAATGGCCAATGGCTTCCTCCTGTACTTTAAAGTTTTGTACTCTATCATGTGTCAGCTGTGAATAACAGTCAGTATCCAATTATTTCACTGTGTAAATGGTCGCAAATATCTGATTATTTGGTGCAGCATAAGCATTTAAAACGCAAGTACTGCAAGGTCAGCTTCATTATGAAGTCTAATTATTACTCAGAACATGAATATTTTACATGTTGTATTCCAATTACTAAAACAAATGTATAACTGCTTTGTCACAAAACTCTTTGGAAAGCTTTGACTTTTCACTGACACGATATTATGTCCGTTGTTTCTTTTTCACTCTCCATGTTTCATATTAAACATCATTCATTCTCAAAATTGGAAGTTTTCAATTATTATTCACTAAAATTTGATAACGCAAGTAATTTATTTAGTTTAATGTTCACAGTCCATGGTGAATTATTGCAATTTTTAAATTGCTGGCAAATAGCTGAAGGTCGTACATTTCAGTGAGAAATTAAACTGATTATTTATATATAACAGTATGAGAACGCTAATTCTATTTGTATGTTCAATCGTTTGCTCACTCTGAACATGTAATCATTCAGAAGCCAACCATTTTAAAAATATTGGAGTGGCAAAACATCGCTTTGAATCCTGACATTGAATATCTAAGTCTGATCACAAGCGTTATGTTCTTTCTATGATAAAATAAAATGTACATACTTTATTTCTGTGATGGAAAATCTTGACAAGAGTTTATATTTTAGTTCCATCAATATAGAATCAACAGAATTGATTGAAGAGATTCTAGTTCAGTTGAATGATTATCGTTCACATCTTAATTTTGCCCAATTCATGGACTATAGCAAACATCCGACTATCGTTCGGCTCAGTAAACTCCCCACCTTGCAATCAGCTCTGCTGAAAATTGCTTCCAATAGATCTGAAATCATTTACACTGTTATTGGACCTCATAGCTGCCTGAGATACACAGAGACTTAGTTGTCTTTTCCAAAATCTGTACATTGAGTTTCTAACCTGGTTCGGGGCAGTCAGTCAAACATTACTTCAAAACAAATAATTTGGAATCCACCTGGGGCAGGGGAAGAACCCGCCAACAGACTATCACTGGTCTCAGTGTAGGTACAAATGTTGTCCTACACTACTAATGGCTGACCAGCAATCAAGTTTTAAAATTCATCTTCAGCCAGATCTTGGCCCAGAGAGCAGACGTGTTGGCATGGAGAGCCAGAATCACATCATACAAGTTACCTATTTTGATGAAATCTGACCTGCCTCCAAGATTCCATACACCTGCACCCCGGGTGAAGACGTTAACAAGTTGACAATCTATTGCAGTGCCTTGTGCCTCACAAAGAAACCCTCTACATCCATATCTATTAAATGGCACCTTCGCATTCTCCAGTATCAAAATAAATTTGTACATCTCTGTGAATGGTCAGAGATTACTACATGGGTCTCACAGTAGAATGTATGTGAAGTAACCAACAGCAAACGGCAATCCAAAAATCACGTTAATAACTGAACTTGACGGATTCTGTCTGGTCTAAGTAAACATACATATTATACTGGCTTTCAGGTGACTGTAACAATGTACACCATAACTGGAGGATTTGGCCTTACACCGCTCCAAAGCTTCTTGATGTCACACACATCACTCCCTCACACATTCAACAATTGATGACAATCCAAAAGCTGGGTGAAACTGGAAACACAGAACAGTGCAGAAGAGTGCAGAACAGTGCAGTACTGTAAGCCCATCGATCTTTGACGTTCTTTTGACCTTTGATCCTACTCTAAGATCAAACTAACCCACATACCTTTCATTATACTATCATTCATGTGCCTATCCAATTATATATACCCAATATAGTTGACTTTACTAAAACTGCTGGCTGTTCATTGTACACTACCACCCCTCTGAGAAAGAACCTACCTCTGACATTACCCCTAAACCTTCCTTCAATGACCTTAAAATCATACCCCGTCGAGAGTCATTTCCACCCTGGGAGAAAGTAAATGGCTATCCACTATATCTATGTGTCTCATTATCTTGAACACCCCTGTCAATTCACTTTCCATTCTTCTTCATTCCAATGAGGAAAACACTAGCTCACTCAAATTTTCTTTGTATGACATGCCCTCCAGTCCAGGCAGCATCTTGATAAATCTCCTCAGCAACCTCACCAAAGCTTCGACATCTTTCGTATAACAAGGCAACCAGAGCTGATCACAATATTCTAAGTGTGGTCTCACCAGGGCTCCAAAGAGTTGCAACATAAGCTCGCAGCTGTTAAACTCAATCCCTCGGCTAATGACAACATCAAACACATCCTTACCAACCTTATAAACCTGGGTAGCAACTTTTTGGGAGCGATATCATGAACCATATGATCCCTCTGTTCCTCCACAATGGAAGAATCCTGCCTTTAACCCTGTATTCTGCATTCAAGTTTGATTTTCCATAATGAATCGTATCCCATTTTCCATATTGAACACCATCTGTCACTTCGCAGCTGGGTACTGCATCCTGTCAATGTTCCTGTTGCAAACTACAACAGCTCTCTACTCTATCCACAGTTCCACCAATCTGTGTTACATCATCAAACTTATGAACCTCCCCTTCCACTTCGTCATCGAAGTCATTTATCAAAATCACAAACAGCAGAGGTCCTAGAACCGATCCTTACGGAACCCCACTGCTCACCTAGTTACACACTGAATACTTGCCATTTACTCAAAATTGGTGCGAAGATTTGTAGCTCGGGTGCTTGTTGTAGTGGTTCTGTTCGTCGAGCTGGAAGGTTTTGTTGCAAACGTTTCGTCCCCTGGCTAGGAGACATCATCAGTGCTGTGGAGCCTCCTGCGAAGCGCTTCTTTGATGTTTCTTCCGGCATTTATAGTGGTCTGTCCTTGCCGCTTCCGGCTGTCAGTTTCAGCTGTCCGCTGTAGTGATTGGTATATTGGGTCCAGGTCGATGTGTCTGTTGATGGAATTTGTGGATGAATGCCATGCCTCTAGGAATTGTCTGGCTGTTCTCTGTCTGGCTTGCCCTATGATAGTAGTGTTTTCCCAGTCGAATTCATGTTGTTTGTTGTCTGAGTGTGTGGCTACTAGGGATAGCTGGTCGTGTCGTTTCGTGGCTAGTTGGTGTTCATGTATGCAGATTGTTAGCTGTCTTCCTGTTTGTCCTATATAGTGTTTTGTGCAGTCCTTGCATGGTATTTTATAAACTACATTAGTTTTGCTCATGTTGGGTATTGGCTCCTTTGTTCTGGTAAGTTGTTGTCTGAGCGTGGCTGTTGGTTTGTGTGCCGTTATGAGTCCTAGGGGTCGCAGTAGTCTGGCTGTCAGTTCTGAAACGCTCCTGATGTATGGTAGTGTGGCTAGTCCTTTTGGTTGTGGCATGTCCTCGTTCCGTGGTCTATCTCTTAGGCATCTATTGATAAAGTTGCGCGGGTATCCGTTTTTGGCGAATACCTTGTATAGGTGTTCCTCTTCCTCTTTTCGCACTTCTGGTGTACTGCAGTGTGTTGTAGCTCTTTTGAATAGTGTCCTGATGCAGCTTCGTTTGTGTGTGTTGGGGTGGTTACTTTCATAGTTTAGGACTTGGTCTGTGTGTGTTGTTTTCCTGTGTACCCTTGTGGTGAATTCTCCGTTCGGTGTTCTCTGTACTATCACGTCTAGGAATGGGAGTTGGCTGTCCTTTTCTACTTCTCCCGTGAATCGGATGCCTGTGAGTGTGGCGTTGATGATCCGGTGTGTTTTTTCTATTTCCGTGTTTTTGATGATTACGAATGTGTCATCGACATATCTGACCCAGAGTTTGGGTTGAATTTGTGGTAGGGCTGTTTGTTCTAACCTTTGCATAACAGTTACGTGTAGAAGTGTGACATTTTTGCCATTACAGAGATGTGTTTGAGGAAGGTCGGGGCTAACAACTCAATATTCTGTAGTACCAGAACAAGAGTCAGGACAGAAGAGAGGGTAAAAGAGGAGGTGGTTGCCTTATTAATTATGGAGTTAGTTACTGGCGGGAGAAGGGACGATATCGTGAAAGGATCTTCTAAAGAGGCTTGGTGGTTAGAGCTCAGGATCAAAAACATGACAGAAACACTGCTAGGGATATATTATAGACCCCCAGATAAAGGAAAGCACGGCTGCAGGTTATATTACCAAGTTATTGAGGTGTGTAAAACAATAATAGGCTAGTTATATTCAAGCATTTCAATTCCAAACATTTATTCGGTCAGTGATAAATTTTTAAGAGGGGCAGGTGTTTTGAAATTTATTCTAGAGAGATTCTTATATCAACACAGAGCAGATACAACAAATGGCAGTGCAGTGCTGGGCCTCACTGTGGGGAATGAAGCCAGTCAGCTGTTCCAGGCAGAAGTGGGAGAGCATTATAGGACCAGTGAATGCGATATCACACATTTTGACTTTGCGAAGGAAAAGACCCCCAAAATATTAGAAAAATAAGACCTTTTTTGCATTGGGGAGACAGATTTTTTGGAAACAAGTGGCAGGATCTGACCAAAGTGCAGTTGCTTCTGGTTGAAACTGTAGTAGAACAAGGTGGGGCGGGGGTTGGGTGAATCATTTGATTGAAATTGAATTGATGACAGTGTCGGCCCAGCATGTTACCCCGAAGATAAAATTTAGGAAAACAAACCCAGTGAAACTCAGATGTCGACACAAATTCCGAACAGGATGAAAAGGGAAAGAGAAGCTTAAATCTGGTACCAAGTGAGCAGGTCAATAAAGGTCCGACAAGAATATAGCAAGTGGAGGGCTAAACTTTTAAAAAAATCAGTGGAAGAGCAGAAGGAGGGTTGATAAAACATTAACGGGTAAGATTAGCAAGAATCCACAGTCTTTTTTTTCATTTATTAAGGGAAAGAGGATAACGCGGGAAAGAATGGGACTACGAGAGACTAAGGGGACAGCCTGTTCACAGAGCCAGATAATATGTTAAACACATCCTACGAATCGGTCTTCAGTTTGGAGAAGCAGTTCCTGGATTTAGGGAGAGTGACCGTTTGACCCTTGAGCAAATTGATACGGGAGCTGAGGAAGAATTGGGAATTTTATGCAAGATGGAGTGGGTAAATGACCAGATTAAAGACCACCAAGTCTCACATCAGTGAGAGTGAAACAATTGTAGAAAATTTGGAGGGCTGTTGAGGCTGGATAATTAAATATCTTCAAGGCTGAGACAAGCGTTACGGGGAAATCACAGGAAAGTGGAATGGGCGATTAACAAAATAATATAACCTAATCGAAGGAAAAACAGACTCAGTGAGAGGATAGACATATTGTTGACCTATGTCTAATGGTATTCTTTTCCAATAACCCTGTATTCACAAGAACATCAGCCGCTCTAACTATGGAGTGAGACACAGTTTGGAATGCAATCGAGGGATTCAAGGAATTCATAAACGCAATACAAATGGACAGAAAGTACGAGAGGACTGCAATAACACGGATTGCCTGTTAGGGTGAGGATTTGCATCGACACAATCACCACTACCAGAAAGAAAGACCTCAGCAAGACACCCTCCAAGGCCAAGAGCAGACCTGCACTGGCGAGCAGGTAGTCTGGGGACAGGTGTCAAGGAGTGCTGAAGGCCTAAACACTACATCACTGTCGTGTCTCCTTCCTTCCCTGACCAAGATTAAATATGAAGGGGTAGGGAGACATGCCGCTGGTAGCAGAGTAAGCAGGAAGGCTTTGACATGAGAGGCTTCGGACAGCTCAGCTCAGCAAAATGTACAGGGAAACTGAGATAAAGTCCTTTTTAACTTTATTGTTACAGCAGTCGAGATGGCATTTAGGAACGTTGCACGCTCCATCTTGTGAGATGTGGTAGCTCAGGGAGAATTCTACCGTCCTTGATGGCTACACGTGTGGGAATTGCACCCAGCTTCAGCTCCTGTGACCGTGTTAGGGAGCGACGCTGGGCGGCAAGGTGGTAAGCACAGCTACCTCAGACCACCAGTGATCAGGGTTCAAATCCTGTCTCGGGCAACTGTCTGTGTGGAGTTTGCACATTCTCCCCGTGTCTGCATTGGTTTCCTCTGGGTTCTGCGGTTTCCTCCCACAGTCCAAAGATGTGCAGGTTAGGTGAATTGGTCATGCTTAATTACCTGTAGTGTTGCGTGTAGGGGGGTGGGTCTGGGTGGACTGCTCTTCGATGGGTCGGTGTGAACTTGTTTGGCAAAAGGGCCTGTTTACACACTGTAGGTAATCTAATCTAGGATGCAATCAATGTCATCCGAAATACTGACAAATTCATGGACGCGCCCTAGTTATGTTTCTTTAATGACTGTAATATTCCAGTCCAACATTCATCGTCCTGAGCTCATTAGCCTTATATGTCAGTCCTGTTGTATTTAAATGAACACAATTTAATCCAACAGGCGTTCCTTGCTTCCTGTCATGTTCCAGGCAGAGAGTAGATCAGCGACCACCATGAATGGCAAAGGGAGTAGGCAGGGATTGCAGGAATCCTCTGTGGCTATTACCCTCGAAAACAAGTAGACCATTTTGAATTGTTGGGGGCGATGTCCGTTCAGGGGAAAGCAACAGCCAGGTTAGTGGTATTCCCACAGGCTCTTGGGCACAGCGGGAAAGGGCGTTAAAGTTAAGACGGTCGATTGTTAATGGGACAGATGAAAGATTCTGTGGTCGCCAACGGGAATCCAAGATGGTGCGTTACCTCCTAGGTACTAAGGTCCAGCATGTCTCCAAGTGGCTGCAGAACATTCTCAAGTGAGAGGGTGAGCAGAAGAAATCATTATGCACGTTGGCACAGATGATATCCGTAGAAATAGGGGTGAGGTCCTGTAGCGTAATTACAGAGAGCTAGGAGAATCATTTTTAAAAATATCTTGAGAGTGATAATCTCCTGAGAGGGAGATTAACGTCAGAGACTTGCACTGAAGCGGATTCCAATATCTCTTGCGGCCAGTTTTGCTCGGGTTACAAGGGAGGGTTTAAATTAGATTGGCAAGTGGTCATATCCTCAAGAGCAGGAGGCACGTGGAAGGAGATACAGTAATCAGAAATAGTAAGGTTAGGCTGGAAAACGGTAGAGAGAAAGTAATGCATTTTGGATTAAATTGCATCTGTTTCAATGCACGAGGGCTGACAGGTAAGGCCGGTGAACTCAGGGTGTGGATGTGTAGGTGGGATTGGGATATTATAGCCATTACAGAAATATGGCTAAGTGATGGAAAGGACTGACAGCTTAATGAGCTAGGGAACAGGTGCTTTAGGTGAGACAGAGATGGTGGAAAGAGGGGAGGGGGAGTTGCATTTCAGATTAAGGGGAGTACCACATCAGCAATCAGAGATAAAATAACTGATGAATCACACAATGAGGCTTTGTGGGTGGAGTTAAGAAATAGGAATGGAATGGTGAGGTGTTGGGGTTGTAATATAGGGCCCCAAAAAGTCAACAGGAATGAGAGTAACAAATATGCAGGGAGAGAGGGGAGACCTGCAGGAGCAATAGGGTTATCATACTAGGGGATTTTAATTTTTCTAATACAGACTGGAACGGCCAGAGCATTAAGGGATCTAATGAGATAGAATCAGTCAAATGTGTCAGGAAAGTTTTCTCAATATAGAGTGTCCTACTCGGGAAGGGCAAAACTCGAACTTTTCTTAGGAAATAGGGCTGGACAGGTGACTGAACTAATAGTGGAGGAGCACTTTGGGACCAGTAAACATTGTGCTATTAGTTTTCATATAGTTATGGAGAGGGACAAAACTGGTCAACAGGTTCATGTTCGAACTTCGGGCTTGGCTCAGTTCTAGGCCACTGGGATCAAGGGAATCCCTGGAGATATATAAGAGATACAGGAAGTCACTGAAGAAAGAAATCAGTCGGGTGAAAAGGGGGCAAGAAAGAGCCTTGGCTGAGAAGATTAGGATGAATCCAAAAAGGTACTTAAATATATTAAAAGAAAAAGCAATAACTGGAGAGAAAATAGGACCCATCGAAGACCAATGTGGGCAAGTATGTGTGGAACTATAGGAGATGGGTGAAATCCTCAACGAATATTTCTACTCTATGTTTACCGTGAAGAAAGACCTGATGACTTGAGAACTTGAGGAAGTTAGTGGTGATATCTTAGGGCCAATCCATATCATAGTAGAGGAAATTTGGACGTACTAGAATGTTTGAAAGTGAATAAATCTCATGGTCCTTACCCGATATATCGAAGAACACCTCAAGTGGCTCCAGAAGAATTTTCGGCGACCCTGGACTATAATGTTGATCATCACTGACCACAATGGATGTCCCGGAAGACTGGAGGGTAGCAAATGCCATGCCCTTATTCAAGGATAACTGCACAAAAAAGCCTTGGAACTACAGATCAGTAGGTTTACCATCCGTGGTAGGTAAGTTACTTGAGAAGGTTCTGAGGGATAAGATGTACATGCATTTAGAAAGACAGGCTTTGATTAGGAATCGTAAGTGTGGCTTTGTGCGAGGAAGTTTGTGCTTGACAATTTTCTTAATGTAATTGGATGAAGTGACCAGGAAGATTGACTTGGGTCAGTAGACGTCGAAACATGTGATGTTGGAAAAGCACAGCAGGTCAGGCAGCATTCGAGGGGCAGGAGAATCTATGTTTCGGACATAAGCCCTTCATCAGGAACGTCCAATATGTCGATTCTCCTGTTCTTCTGATGCTGCCTGACCCACCGTGTTTTTCCAGTGCCATACGTTTCAACACTAATCTCCAGCATCTGCAGAACTAACTTTCTCCAAGATTTAGTCAATACGGATTTCAATTACACCAGAACAGAATGAGGCCTTTCAACCCCTGGAGCCTGATATACATTTACAGGAGGAGGCCAATAAAGCCCTCGGGCCTATAAAACTGTAACCAGATCATGCAGACCCAGTATCCAGTTACACAGCAACAGGATCAGTCTATTCAGTTACTTGAAGTCAGTAACACAGGAAATGGAAGAGGCCGCAAAGTGACTGGGCTATGGGGTAGACTGGAATAAAACCAGGCTACATAGCCCCTCAGACCTGCCCTTCCATTCACTAAGTCAGGGCTGATCTTCACTCGGCCGCAATTTCTCTTTTATGTCCAATTCTTTGTAGCCCTCGAGTCTCTGACGGGTCAAAATCCATTGACACCCACTCGCACCCCCCAAACATTTCAGTGATTTGGCCTCCACAACTGTCTGGTCCCAACCGTCACTACCCCCTGAGAGAAGGAAACACTCCCCACACATATACCTTGGCCTGTTGACATGGATAGAAGATATGAACACAGCGTAAAGTGACTGGCCCTGATATCATGGCAGTACTTGATTCAGTGAGATATCAAGGAGACTGAACAAAATTGAACTTGATGGGAATCAGTTGTAAACTCCCCACTGGTTGCATCATTCAGAACACAATGAGGCTGGTGGACATCAATCCTCCCAGTCCCTGGATATCCCCGTGGGCAATCCTCAGGGGAGCGTCTTCGGCATAAACATCTTCAGCTGCGTCATCAATGTCTTTCCCTCTGTCATACGATCAGAGGTGGGGATGTTCTGTGAAGATTATACAATGTTCAGAACAATGACTCACCTCCTAAGATACTCAGGTATCAAATCTGGACAACATTCAAGTTTGTGCTGCTAATGTAAAGGTAACGTGAATCAAAAGCACTGCTAGGCACTAAACATTTCCACTGTTAAAAGAAAGAGGAACTCCTTCAGCAACTCTAGCTGGTTTCACAGTAATATAAGAAAGCCATTCCACCCATCTGATCTGTTGGATAACAAGAGGCGCAATGCGTTCACTCACTCCTGCCTGTTACACAAGAAGACAATTTAAAAAAAAACAGTAGATGTTGGAATCCAAAATACACACGCAGGAGGCTGGAAGAACAGAATAAGCAAGGTAGCATCAAGACTTTGAGAAGTGAACGCCTTGGATATAACCATTCGTCAGGACTCAGGATGGGAGTAAGGGAGTCTATAGATAAAGTGCAGGTGAGGGAGGAGGAGGCAGAGTGGCGAGGTGGGGCTAAGTGAACACAGATCAAGGGTATCAGCGGGTTGGTGATGGGATGGCTGAGTCCAGTTGGTAGGTAGCTGGACAAAACCTTGCTCAGAGGAATGGAAGGGAGGGGACGGTCTGGGAAGGGAGTCAGGGGATTGGAAGGGGGGTTATTTGCAATTGGAGAATTCAATGTTGAGTCCTCGGGGTGTAGGCTACACAGGAGACAGATGAGATCTTGTTCTTCCAAATCATGGTTTGGTTCGTTGTGGCAACGGAGGACGCCAAGGATGGCCATGTTGGAAAAGGACTGAGAAAGAGAATTGAAATAGGAGTAATTTAGCTAGGATGACTACCACATTTCAAAACAGACAAAAACTTTATTCATAAAATTACACAATGAAACACAAAGAACAGAATAAAGAATCACGACAGAATTCAACCTATTCAACTAGACTTAATTATGCTGTTCCGAGCATACACAACTGTCCCAATAATCAAACTCCCAATTAAAACCAGTACAAACGGAACATATACTTCCAGGTTGAAATTGAAGGTCAGAAAAGAGAGAGAGTTTCCACACAGCTCCCAGATGAACTTCCCAGTTCAAAACTCAACTGAAGACTGCTCAGCTCAATTCAGCTCAGCTAGTTCAGCTAAAATAGCTCACCACTCTCTGTTCATTATACTGGTCACTTATAAAGCATGACCACTTTGGCCTGAAGTCTCATCTGTTTCCATATAAACAAAAGGCCTCTAAAAGTCCTTTTCATTTCTGTACCAAACCAGACTGATAGGAGCTTGGCCCCGTTTTATTGTCCCTGCGAAAGAAACCAAGGATAGAGTCACCTTGAGCCAAGGAACAGCTTTTTGACAAATAAGGGACTTGCTTTGTGACATGTCACCCCCCACTAAAAAGAACCATTAATGCTAAAAGATGGCTGCATTTTTAACCCTTCAAACCCAGTTAGTAGTCTCAAAACAGACAGATACACTATGCTAACTGTAAACATTCAAACATGCACAAACCCTTTCAAATTCAGGCCGCGGTACACCCACCACCGAACACCTCCGTATCTCATTCGAGTCTCAATAACCCATCAGCTTTCACTCTGTCACGACCTTCCACATGCACAATTGTCAGATTTAATGGCTGCAACAAGAAGCTCCATCTAAACAATCTGGCATTTTTGTCCTTAGTTTTTCCCACAAATGTGTTGTGATCAGTGTATACGATTGTCTCAGATGCATTGCTGGTAATATAAACACAGTTATGGTGTAATGCCAACACTAACTTTAAAGTCTTTTTCTCCACCGTTGAACATTTCTGTTGATGAACGTTCGACTTCCCAGAATAATACCCGATGGGTCTTTCTATTCCCTCATCATCCTCCTTTAGGAACACGGGGCCAATACCCACACCACTGGCAACGATAGACACCTTGAAAGGCTTCGCCTAATCTAGTATAGCTCTTCTGGGAGCAGTGTTAACTCCGTCTTTAGATTGTAAAATACCTTTTGACAGTCCACTGTCCACTGAGAGTTCTTGCCCTTGACAATTTGGTGAGTGGAGCCGCCGCACTGCTTAAAGTTTGGCACAAACTTTCGGTAAAATCCAGTCAATCCCATGAACCGTAGTACTGCATATTTCTTTTTGACGACGGTGTGAAACATTCCCCAACTACTTTCGTTTTCGTATCTCATAGGCCCTTTTGTCCATGTCCAATAACGTGACCCAGGAACGTGAATTGGGCTTTCTCAAATTCACTTTTAGCTAAGTTTACCACCAAGCCTGCCTTCTGAAGTTGATCGCACAAGTCCGATAAATGCTGTAAATGTTCCTTCCATGAGTGACTAAAAACCATCTGGTCATCGACGTCGACCACACAGTTGGGTAATCAGGCAATGACCTTAATATCAGTCTCTGAAATGTGGCTGGATCGCTTTTCATACAAAATGCCACAATTTGAACTGTCCATTTGGCGTTATAAAAGTTGAAATTGCCTTTGCTTTCTCTGACAGAGGTCCGTGCTAGTAGCCTCTGAGCAAATCCAACTTAGAAATGTAAGTAGCTTCTCCCACTTTTTCGACTCAGTTCTCCAAACATGGAATTGGATCTGCATCAGTCTTTGTAACGGCATTGACTTTGTGATAGTCCACACATGACCGTTGGATACCATCTGGCTTTGGTACCATGACTATATGTGTACTCCAGTCACTGTAACTCACTTCGATTGTGACCTATTGGAGTGTGCGCTCTATCTCCTTCTGAACCTGTGCCAATTTTGGTGAGTCATGCCCATAAGGATGTTGCTTAACCAGAACAGCATCTCCTGTGTCTACATCATGCACAATTATGTTCGTACTTCCCAGTTTATTGCCGCATATCTCTCCACAAGATAGTAAAAACTCTTTCAGGTCACTTTTCTTTTCTTGTGTAAGGTAACTCAATAATTTATCCCAATTTTTGACACCTTCCTCATTCTCCAATTTGATTTGAGGAATGTCCAATTCATAATCCTCTGAATTTGGTTCTTCCTTCTGTGCTGTAATCATTAACACCTTCTCCTCTTGCTTTCCTTCCCTATCAAAATACCTTTTGAGAATATTCACATGACATACTCCGTGAGATCTCATCCTGTCTGGAGTCCATATCAAATAGTTCACCTCATTCAATTTCTTCCCAATTTGATAAGGTAAGCCAAAACTTGCTTTACAAGGTTCAACTGTTACTGGAAGTAACACCAATACTTTACTCCCAATTGTTCAATTGCCAATTTATGATTTCTGATCCACTTCCTGTTCATTGTATGCTGCAATACTTTTAAATGTTGTCTACCCAACTCTCCAGCTCTATTTCATCATTCCCTAAAATTTGGCACATCATCCAAATGGATGGTCTCTGAATTCTGACTTATTAATTTCTCCCTAAGCAATGTTAATGGTCCTTTTACATTATGCCCACAAATTAATTTAAATAGACTGAATTCGGTCGATTTATTCTGTGCATCTGTGATCACAAATAGTTCAAAAGGAATTTCCTTATTGCAATCATCTGGATAATACTGACCATAAAACCTCAACATGGTCTTCAGTGTTTGATGCCATCTCTCTCATGCTCCCTGTGATTCCAAATAGTACGCAGTAAATTTGAATTGCTTTATTCCCAAGTTATCCATCATCTCCTTGAATTGTTCGGATGTGAGATTTGATCTGACTGGATCTCTATTGGTAGTCCGTACCTAGTAAAAAATAAGCATTTTTGTACAACTCTTTTAGCTGTGATGCTGCATAATGGGTCTGCCCCTGGAAATCTATTCGATGCATTTATTATTGTTAATAAATACTTATTTCCACTTTTTGTTTGAGGTAGGGTCCTACACAATCTATCAAGACTCTTGCAAAAGGTTCCTCAAATGTTGGAATAGGTATTAAAGTTGCAGGTTTATTACTGTCTGTGTGACATGTTTGAGACATCTGGCAAAATTCAACTACATCTTTGTGTTGTCCAGGCCAGTGAAAATATCTTTGTATTCCAGCCTGTAATGTCCTAAAACCCGAAATGATCTCCAAGTTTTAGCTCATGTGCCACTCGCAGGGCCTCCTTTCTATACCCAACAGGAATAACAATTTGAAGAATTTCTGTCCACGCCTGATCTACTTCAATGTGCGCTGGTCTTATTTCCACAGTAAGACATCATTTGTTAAGTAATAACGACAGGAATGCATTCATCCTCTTTCTTGCTAAATGTTTTTTGATATAACTTTTGTAACTCCTCATCTTCTGCTTAATTCAATCACCTTAGCAGAGCTAAAGTGCTTTCATGTTTTCATACTTGCTCCTTCTGTTCCACTTACCTGGTCAAAAAGAAACTTTCAGATATCTCTACGTCAGCGTCCTTATCTCTGCCTTTATCCTGCTTCAACCTGTGCATTTGTGATCTTCTGATGACGTAATCAGGGAAAATTCCTGCTTAAGCATTCTCTAGGTCTTCAGTTGCCTGCATCTCCACTGACTTTTCAACTAGAGTAGGCAGCATGCCTACCAGTGAATCAGCTATATTATTTGCAAGGACAATTTTTATTCCTGGAGCTGAGGGTTAGGGGTCCAATACATCTACCACACATTTTCCACTCTTCTCTGGACTCCTTACTTTACATAACTGAGCACTTTTTGCCTCACTATGAATTCCTGTTCCCAGCACATTTTCTGGCAATAGTCTCTCAAGAGTTCATAAAGCCTCACCTCTCAGCATTACAGACTAAAAATATCCTGTGTCAATTAATATTGGAACCTCCTTACCAATTACTCCTAGCCTATGTGAATAAACTTTACCCTTCCATGTCGATTTTTTTACGGAGATTTAGCATGTCCACTGATCATATTGTACACTCTGAGGCAGTTGCCTAACTCCCCCTATGCTTTTTGTTACTAATTCAACGAAACTTCCAGGCTTGTCTTGTTATCCTACAGCTGGTTTTCTCCCAGCTCAACAACACTGTGAATTTGTGTGGCCTACTTTATTACAATGAAAACACCATAGTATTTAAACTTCTTTGTCCCCCTCAAGGTTTTCTTTATTACAGTGGTAAATTATCCTTACATTCTACACTGTGATCTACCTTTCCCTTTGCACGTGAAGATATCTCTTTGATCCAATTTCTGTCCCTCAGAGACCAGAACTGGTTCTGGAAAGCAAATCAAGTTTATGGACCAGTTCATAATCATCAGCCATTTCAGCAGCTAACCTTGCTGTTTGCACTCTCTGCTCTTCCACCTGAGTTTGTACTATTTCAGGTAGTGAATTTTTGAATTCCTCCAAATACTAACCACTCTAAGGACATTATAGCTTTGCCTGAATTCTAAAGCTCTTATCCAACTATTGAAATTAGTCTGTTTGATCCTTACAAACTCAGTGTAGGTTTGACCAGGATCCTCATTAGATTCCTGAAAGGTTGCCTGTGTTGACTCAATTTTTTTTTAATCTCTTCAGACTCCCCAGATATCTCCTCTGATAGGGATGTGAATACCTCACCAGTCCTACCTACAAGTTTCGTTTGGATCAACAAAGCCCACATTGCCTCTGGCCACTGCATTTGTTGAGCCAACTTGTCAAATGAGACGAAAAGGTCATCACATTCTTCTCATCAAGTTGAGGCAATGCTTGAACATAAGCAAACCAATTCTCACTAGGCTTCTGACTACCAGGGGTTGCTCATCAGCACTCTCTTCCTTACTAAACCCACCCTCAGTCGCTTTCTCCAGTGTTTAACACTGACTTCCCTTTTTAAGTGTCAGTTTTTGCTATTCAAAAGCTCTCTCTTTCCCTCTCCCCTGCTATTTTCTCTTTTGCCATTCTTTCGTTTTACTCTCTGTTCTGCTGCTCTCTCTTTTCCCCCTTCTTCTGCATTTTATTGAAAGTCAAATGTTTCATTTATGCTGTCCTTTCCTTACGTCTCGCCGCTAACTCAAGATGTTTCATTTGTAACTGAATTCTTCCAATCTCTATAGATTCTGATGGTTTCTCCAGCAAGTTTAATTGACGAGCTACTGCTGTAATTACCTCTCCTTTCCTCACAAGCAGTCAGTTCCATTCCAGCTTCTCTGCTAATTCTTGCAAATTGGTCTTATTCACTTTTCGTAAAATATCCAAAGTCACTGCATGCACACCTAGGAAACGTTTGGTGACTGAAATAGTCATTACTATTCGAAGCTTTGTCAACCCAGTCAAATGAATACCCGAACTAAAGACACTAGCACCACCAACTCGCCGTTGAAAATCCAGCAATGAGCCCCAGTCTGTTATGGACGAGGCTAGACCACTCAAATCATTCTTAAGCAAGCAGCCCAGAGCATAACTTTGCAGTTTGTTTTGGTAATTATCCAATGAAAATTACCCGGAGTAATTTAGCTAGGGTGACTACTAGATTTTAAATCAGAGAAAAACGTTATTCACAAAATTACACAATGAAACACAATGAACAGAATAAAGAACCCCTACAGAATTCAACCTATCCATCTAGACTTAATTATGCTGTTCCAAATACACACAATAGTCCCAATAATCAAACTCACTTGCAATAACGTCATAATGGAATGCATGTTTCCAGTGTGAAGCTAAATGGCAGAAGAGAGAGAGAGTTTCCACACAGCTCCCAGTTGAAATCCCCAGTTCAAGACTCAACAGAAAACTGCTCAGCTCAGCTCAACTCAGCTAGCTCAGCTAAAAGAGCTGACAACTCCCCGTTCATTATGCAAGTCACTTCGCAAGCATGACCACTTTGGCCTGTCGTTTCATCTGTTTACAGAAAAGGCCTCTGAAAATCCCTTTCATGTCTCTACCATAGCCTGGCCCCGTTTTATTGATGTTCTGAAAAACATAAAGGACAGAGTCTACTTGAGCCAAGGAACAGCTTTAAGTAAAAAAGGATTGGTTTGTGACAGAGAAGACAGGCTAGTGTTCTGTATGGAGGTCGAAGCTGGTGGGAATGGCTAATACTGTCAGAGTGTGGCTGATGACAGATTTGTGAACAACATGACGTTCAATGCAAGGTCACACACCAACTGTACATCCAGACGGTGAGAGTTCATTCAGAACCTGGAGCTCTCTCTCTCAACCAACATGGGGGCTCCATAGAGCTCTGAAAATTATCATCGAGTCATAGAATCCTATAGCACAGAGACAGGCCCATTAGCACAAACTGGTTCATGCTGATCAAAATGTCCATCCATGCTAACCCCATGTCCCTGCGCTTGGTCCATATCCTTCTAAACCTTTTCTCTCTGTATATTTGGCCAAATGTGAAGACACATATCATGGAAAACATGGTATATCTAATGCTATACGTATTTTGTTTTGAAAATAATGAGTGTTGATTGATAACACTTCAGTGTTAATGCAATCACGTTTTTATTCTTTTTGTAGTGTTACAGATTAAACATTTATTTCCTTCACACTCTCCCCATGGTACCATCACTGCAGGGAATTGTCTGGTGAAACTCCATTACACCGTCTCTCTGTAGCAAGGAGACCATTGATTATAAATAAATGAAAATACTGTCTCAAGTATACTCTACAATTGCAGGACGGTGTCTTCACTCTGATACTTTAATCATTTTGTAATGAACGATACTACTCATTATTGGGCTGATTACTTGCTGAGTCATAGAGTCATAGAGATGCACAACATGGAAACAGATCCTTCGGACCGACCCGTCCATGCAGACCCAGATATCCCAACCCAATCTAGTCCCACCTGCCAGTACCCGACTGCTCTGTAGGGATTCTGTTAGTGCCCCATGATCAAGGACATCCAGCTCCTTTTCACCAAGAGCACTTCCCATCAACTCACCTTCTCATAAATACAAAATGAGATGGATGGCATTTTTTTGTCAATCATTTACTTGGCTTATGAAGCAAAGTCACGCTAACAACAACATCACCATTGCCATTGGAGTTGATTGGAGATACTGAGGAGGCGATGATCCAGCTGTATTATCTCTGAGTATGATTCCAGGGAATCAGGTAATGACCCAGACACCGGATCCGAATCCCACAACGGCTAATGTTGGAAATTGAATTCAATAAAATATCAGCAATTAAGAATCAAATGAAACAATGCAACCATTGTCGATCATCCTACCTGGCACCCTCATACCCTTCAGGAAACGAAATCTACCATCCTCAGCTGGTCTTGCTTACATGTAACGCCACAGCAATGCGATTAACTCTCAGTTGCAGTTTGAAATGGCCAAACCAGCCACTCAGTTATATCAGTCACTACAAAACCTCAAAAGAAATGAAACCGCATGGACCTCAGCACTGACTACTGACTGCAGTGGGTCAGGAAGGCAGCTCACCAACACCTTCTCAAGGACAATCAAGAAAGTGAATTAAATATTGGCCCAGCATCCTATTAATGAATAAAGGAAGATAATCACACTCAGGGAAGAGAGAAAAACAGACATAAAATATTTAAACAGGAACTGTGACATATACCTTACATGGTCATTAATATGGGAATAGGAGAAACATAAGTAAGGTTTAATTTCATTTTTCTATTTCCATCCCAGCTGATCATCAACAATCTCTGCTTCTTTCTCTCTATCTCTCTCTTTCTCCATCTATTCAATTCAGTCCTTCTCCCCTTCATAACAGATGTCGGTGTCACCAACATCGATCATGCTATTTCCCAACTGTATTCAGTTCTGATGTATGGTCATTAGAATCGAATTGCCAATTCTATTTTTCTCTCGACCCTAGGGGGCTGCAAAATCTGCTCAGTTTGTCTGGCACTTTCTCGTTCTTTATTGTTTCTGATCTGTTGCATCATTCTTTGATTTATTTAACCTTTAATTTTGTTATTACTTGGAATGACTGCATCACTGACAGTGGCAGCATTTTTTGACCTAACCAAATGTCATTTACTGTGAGGTCATTCTTTCAGGCAGTACAGAACCAAGCACATTTCTGTGGGACTCACATAAATCTTAAGCCAGACCAGATAATAACATACGTTCTATTTACCAAAGGACATCAGTGAAATAGATAAAAGTATGAACAAAATGCTGGAAATATTATGGTTGTTATTTCCAATTCCTTTCTTTTGTATTTACTTTCTGACATCGTCTTTGGTAGGATGTGTAATAGTATCTTTCTGTGTAAAAGCCTGTGCATCTGAATTACATTTCTTCTGACATTACTGCGCTGAGAGTGTTTCTGTCCTTAAGTTATTTTAGAGACAAGAACAAAGTTGCGATCAAAATATTTGCAACTGAAAGAGTGCTTAAAGGAGAGGTGTAACCATAATGTCTGAATTTTACCAAAGCATAGATAATGGTTTATAAAGCGTCAGCGTTGAAGCCAAGATGGTGACTGGGCATATAATCGAGCTGGTAGTGGATAGGTTTTGTGATGGACAGAATACCGAGACACAAATGAATTTTATTTATTTAAATTCGGTATTGTGAACAGACTCGTTCTCAGATGTTTGTGAGGGCGGGGGTGTGGGCGGTTCTGAAATTTGCGGGTAATCAATGGAATTTGCGTTTGAAACTGAAGACAATAGTTTCCGTCTTTGTCAAATATAGATAACAGAAATAGTAACGAAGTTCGTCATGGTTGAAGAGATTAATAAATGGATAGAGATGAAGAAACTTACCAGGAACACCAACAATAGCGAGGATAGGATAGTAACCCGCCTGGATAATCACCAGTGCCCCCCATATCCGATCTGGTAATGTTGACCGAGACCTGGAAAAATAGTAAAGACCCGAGGATAAACTCCTGTCCGTTGTTGCAGCATTCCAGTCTAATGTTCTCAGATTCTGATCCATGAATGGATCATTCCAGACTATTCTCCGATGTTCAAATCTTCTTTTTCTGTCTCTGCAGCTGCTGATCCCTTTGAGCATTGGAGTTGATGCATTTGCTGCTACAATGGCATAAACCATTGCAAGAGACCCCTTACTAATAGGAGATGGAAAACATCCAGTGACATAGCTAGGATCCATGGAGACTGGCATCACTCACAGTCACTGAACAAACAGCTCCATTTAACCCCATTCAGTATGGTTCCTTCAGTTCCCAAAAACTACTGGACTGGATTGAATGTTTGCACCGTTGGCTTTTGATCACATTTCCCATCACCCATTGCTCTCGTGAAGTTAGTAGTGAGGGAGAATGATGCACGTTTTCTTATCGCAGGCTAGATGATTCTGCTGTGTTGTCTATTTGCAATACTGTAACCGGCTGAACCTCGCACCACCACCACCCTCAAAACCACAATCTACATGCTGTAGCGTGCAGATCTCTCCTCGATTAGAACAGGCACCAGCCAATATGTTTACAGTGGACATATTTGCACTCCAATACATAGGAAATGTGAATTTGCCTGGGCATTCCTTTAATTGGTCTAATAAGGCAATTTTGTATCTTCAACATGCAATGTTCTTCAGCACTTTCTTAAATATAAACTCACAAACACCTTAACACACTTTATTAAGCACAATTTTCTTCCCATTCTCCTCATGGTAACATCATGCCAGAGTTTAGTCTGGTGAAACCCATTTGCTGATTAAACCTGTACACAATATATCTAACAGTCTCTCAACAAAACACTATCATTGAGAAAGATATATTTACTCTGGTACTTTAATCATTTTGCATGACCAGCCACATATCATTTACTTGCTGCTGTGTAAAAAATATGTTTGTGACTTATGAAAAGCACATCCGGGTTTGTTTCAACAACAGCATTTCCCAACCTCTCACTATTTAATGAACATAAACGTGAATGATGATACTTGTTGTTCATATCTGAAATATCTTGCAAAGAGCTATTGTTCAAACACTGATCCTTCTGATACCCCAAAGCCTTCACTCCAGATAATTATACTATTCTCTCCATTCCCTCGATTATCCAACTTTTAATACATTCGGTGTATTCCACCCCTACCTACCCATGGACTCTAACATTCTCTACTCACCTCTAATCAACCATGTCAACCGTCTTTTGAAAATTCAAATACTTAATTTCCACTGGTTCTCAATTGTCGATGTCACAACGGACAACCTCCACAATATCCAGCAGGTTTATCAAAGATCAAGATCATTTCCCCTTCCTGAATCTAGATTGACTCTTCGGAATCATGGCATTATTTTCCAAGTGTCTAGTTGTCACATTCCTTACAAAAGGTTCCAATGTTTTTTCTTACAGCTTACATCAAGCTGTCCACTGTTTAGTTTGTTGTTTGCTCTCTCCGTCCTGTTTGAAATATTTAGGTTTACAGTCGCTGCTTTCCAGTCTGGAGGATCCTCTCCAGAATCTAACCAGCTTTGAAGAATAATCAGTAATTCTTTCACTATCTCTACTGCCACTTCCGCAATACTCTGGGATGTAGCTCATCAGATGCAGTAATATACCAAACTTAAATTCAGTGAGGTTTTGAAAGACGTACCTTTTATTAATTCTAATTTCCTGCTGTTCCCCATTTTCACCAGTCACTCTGTTCGCCTGTATTTCTGGAAGTTTCTTTCTGTATCTTCCTCAGGGAGATGGATACAATATATTGCTCTCAGCGGACAGATGGGTTCTGTCAGCCAGTGAATATATCGGAGGACTGCACTCCAGTGATGATGGATATGTTATTCACTCCTGCCTGGAAAGTTCCAGAATTAATCCAGTTTAATTAATGGTGAGCATCAGCACAGTCCTGTTACTGATGTGAGGCTACACAGTAGACTGAAGGAGGGGACACACCTCAGTGACCACCTCAATTTTGGTTTCATACCTGACACCTGGTCCAACTTAAACAAATGTCCCGAGAAATCGAAGGAAAAATAATGCACTATCCTGCACCTCCCTATTCATAGAGCTTCCCTTCTGTGGAGCCTCATCTCCATTTGTTTACCATGGACCCAGACACACTGTAAATGCAGTGTACAGAGTGGGGTCACCAGACCCAGCAGCTGACAACACAAATCCGAGATAAGCATCCACAGAAACCCCACTGATTTTCCAATGACAGGAACAAGCCAATTCCCCACACGGAATGTGCACGCGCTCAGTGTTGAAAATTATTTCCACTCCTGAGTTTTTCTTCCTGGCTGAGAAAGCATTGCATCGCTGCACACTCCCACACTAACAGTTTCTCTCTCCAAGGAATCAGTTGACAATGTAACATTACCTTCCTCTATATCTCAACAACTACAAGGGCAGCACTAGTATTGCTAATGGATTTGATCATCACACTCAGAGAAGAGAGATACAGGGAACCTAACTCACTTTAAACAGGGACAAATCTAAATGGATGCACTATTCAGGAATATGAGAAAACGGGGAAATGTGAGAATAACTTGCCATTTTGTTTTCTTTTCAGTTCATCATCAGCAATCCCTTTGCTCACTTTTTATTTCTTTTCCTCTCTTTTTCTGGCCATTTTTCCATCCATTCAATTTAAACCTGGCCCCCAACTCTCTCTCCAACCTAATCATCCATGATACCAGGATAAATAATATTATTTCCCAGTTTAGTTTCAGTTGTGAAACAGGGTCACTGGAATCAAACGGTTATCTGCATTTCTCCTGACAGAGGCTGCCATACCTTCTGAGATTCTCCAACACTTTCAGACGCTGGAGAATTTTATTTTCGTTCTCTAGAACCCACCGTTCCTTGGTTTATTTCACCTTTCATGCTGTTGTTTCTCGGGATGCCAGCATCACGGGCAAGGGCAGCATTTGTTGTCCATCACTAATTGTCTGTGACTACGCGCCATTTGTCAAGACAAAATGAAGCCAGCAATGTTGTTGTGGGTCTGAAGTCACACCGAGTTCAGACTGGGTAATAATGTTAAGTTTCTTTTGCAAAGACTATCAGGGAAATAATGAAAATAAATCTTAACGGTTTCTGGTTTCCATGAGTGTAATCAGGTTTCATTCCAATTTCATTCGAATTTAAGCTCTGTCATCGGCTGTGGTAGGATTTCAAATACTGCCTTGGAGTCACAGCCCGTGACTCTGAATTACCATCTAGTTACATGATCACTCTGATACAGAGTCCTTATTGCCTAGTCCGTATTCCTTAGTTACTGCCAGAGAGAGATGGCGGGGAAATCAGTTTAACTACCAACAATCAAATGGATTTTGGGGAAAAAAGCAAAAGAGAGATTGAGAGACAATTTCATGTAAGATCGCAGGTTTCAGTATGCTGAAATGAAGACATTTCGACAGCATCCTGCAACATGAGCCAGTATTCCTAGGAATGATAGGTGAAGGGAATATTGGCGTCAATAAAGATGAGGGAGAGTTTTAGATGAACATTTGTTCTGCAACTTTGTAACTGGGTGTGGGTTCATCAGAGTCTTCGACTCATTGGGCTGAATCTAACAATAGTTTGTCTCAGTGACATTTTTATTGAGTGTGACAAAGGGATTGTCTGTACCAGGCTGAATTAGTTTCATGATGCTATCTTATCAAACTCAGCTCATTAACTACCCACTCAATCTCATAGTGTTCCTCGCATTCAATGCCACCCCAATTCTCCAACCCAACATGGCTGGAGGGACTCACCATCGCACTGATACCTCTGGCTATTCTATAATCACTGACACTTGTGCCATCTTTCAAAGGCCAATGGGCACACTGTTGTACTTCCTCAGTTTGGAGCCACTCTGCACAGTTGACCCCGAGCATGGCAGATAAGGGGAACTAACACCACGAATTTTCAACAGGGGCACAGAGGTCCTAGTGGATGGGCTAGTATGGGGAGTCCATACTCTTCCCAGAGGAGGCCCGAGCATGGTCTGAGCTCACCAACCAGCTCAGTGCAGTACCTGCGGTCTCTCTCTCTCCCTCACACACACGCACACACTTTAATATGAATTCCAGGTAGTGTTCCAAAGAATTCCCATTTTCAGGTACAGGAACTTTCAGCCATTCAACCTCCTGGGTTCCTGCAAAAATATGCACTTATTTTATATCCAATCACAATTAGTAATTCTGGCTATTTCACTTTGACTCACTTTATTGTATTCAGCCAAACACTACTTCTAAACACTTGTCCCGTTATGAAATACAATTTTGAGCAGAGAACTTTTTATCCTCAGCTGTTATCTTGACCGTTATCTGAATTGTACCATTTTCCTTGTTATGAAAGTTTCTCTTGCCCTTTGCCTGTGCCTGTTTATGTCTGTAACAGTTACACTGTCTCCCACTCAGTTGGCTGGACGGCTGGTTTATGATGCAGTGGGAGGCCAGCAGCGCAGGTTCAACTCCCCCACACTGACTGTGGTTGCCATGAAGGGGATGGTCTCTCAACAAAGGGCAGTCTAGCATGCCCAATCCACTCTAAACTGCACATCTCTGTACTCTGGGAGCAAACTGGAGCATTAGGAGGGAATCCACACAAATACGTGAAGAATGTTCAAACTCACCTGAGGCTGGAATTGAACCCAGCTACTTGGTGATGAGCGGCGACAGTGCTAACTACATATCCATCATACTCCTCAGTTAATTCTGTTAATTACTTGTAGGTGACTGAGGAAATCCAATTGGCTTGTTCTGATAACTGAACCTGACCCAGTCTTAGACCTTTATCATCGGTCATATTGCCAACCTGGTTACGTTCAAACTTTCTGGTGAGCAGTGGAGGAATGGGACTAGAAATGAAAACAGTAACACCCTCCAAGCTCAGTCAGAACCCGAACGAGGAGAAATTCATGAAGTGGGAATTCATTCAAGTGGGAATTCTCTCACCCAGATGATTGTGAGTGCTGAATCTTCATATTATATCGATGCTGACTTTGTCTGATTTTCCATAGACAGGTGAATCAGGGATCATTGTGAGATCAGAGAAAAGTGCAGCTGGGAACACAATGAGATGAACCATGACCTTATTCACTGGTGGAATAGTGTCTAAGTGTCGAATGGCCCAGATGTGTCCATCAGCCCTATGTTCTGATGTTCAATTCAGCCCTTTGGTCCTGCTGTGCAGGAGCAGATTGAGGCCACTCCGATGGTTTGGTGTAGTTTGGTAAATGTATTGGAAAATCCAGGCTTGGTCAGGCAGTGACCTCCCTCCCCCAATCCCTCTTTTCAGGCTTCTCCTCTCTGTAACTTCTGCTCCTGATGTAGATCATGTTACAGGCCCAGATTCGCATTGAATACAGCCCCCATTCCCCACACAAGGTCAACTCAGACAAATCCTGTGCTGTCTCTGAATGCAACATTTTAAATCACGACTTCCAGGAAAAATAATCAATTATTTTCCAAAAACTTAAATAAGAACGTAAGAAATAGGAACCTGCACTGTCATTCAATAAGAACATGGTGGATTTACTCCAGTGCTCAACTCCATTTTCCTGCTAACCCCTTGCATCCCTCAACTCGCTGAAATGTCACAAACCAATCCACCCATCTGTAAATACAATCAGTGACCCAACCTCCACAACTCTCGGGGTTAGGAAATTCCAGCCAATCCAGCCAATGAAGAAAACATTTCGTAACATTTCAGTTTGAAATCGATATTCCTTATTCTGTATCTACATCCCTGACTTCGAGACTCTGCCCTGGTGTGGAATCACATTCTCAATACCGATCTTGTGAAGCCCCCTCTGTATCTTATCCGTTTCAGTAATGACACCCTTATTCATTTAAACCACAATGAATAATTGCCTCAGCATTTTTGATGTAGTCAATAGTTCAATCCTTTCATCCCAGAGACCAGTCTAATGAACCAATATTTCCGCATCAACATGCTGACGTTTTGTTTCATACACAGAAACACACCACTCCGTTGTACTGCTCCTTTTTTGGGAGTTCTCTCCATTTAATAACAGCCTGCTTTATGGTTGTCAGTGTCATCCTCAAATTCAAATGTATATTGCACTCAGCTCCCGCAGCCAGGAGTTGATTGCAGCTCTTGCAAGCAGCTCTTGCCATCGGACTGATATTTGTGGTACTCCAGTAGATACTTTTTTTTCATAAAGTTCGATGAGGCGTGACTCTCCGATTTCTAAGTGTTTACCAAGTGTCATCCCATGCTAATGCATTATCCACCATATTATGAGCTTCTGTCTTGCGAAGAACCTTTATTGAATGATATCTTGTGGAAAATCTCTGGAAAGCCTCATGTCTGCCAGTCCCCCTTTATCAAGGCCACTTGTTACATTCTCATGGATTTCCAGAAAACCTTTGCATGATTTTACAGGCAAAATGTAGTTCGCCTTTAACAAGACCATGCTGACTCTGTGTGAAGCTTTTCTAAATGCTCTGCATGTCCCTTACTTCATAACAGACTCTCACAGATTCCCAGCAATAATGGTTAGGCTAAGTAGTTCCTTCTTTCAGTCTCGCTCGTTTCTTGAAGACAGGCGCCACATTGGAGGGTCTCCAGTTTCACTGGAACACTCCTTTAATCGAGAGAGTTATGGAATATTTCACACAGTGCCACCAGCCACTCTGTGACCACTTCTTTTAAAACCAGTTATGAATTTTGATGACCTGTTTACCCTTGGTCTTATCTGTTTGAGAATTGTCTTGTTCCTTTTATTAGAGACAGCTCAATATCTTCCCTCCTATTGCCGTTTTGATTACACCATTGAAATATTTACAGCACCTTCCCCTGTGAGGAACGATGTAAAATAGTGGTGCAAATTATCTGTATGTTCCCTGTATCCAGTTCCCCAGTCACACCCTCCAAATATCCTCAATATACTTTCCTGACTTCCTTTATACCAAAGATCACACACACTTCTTGAACTCTTCTTGCATACATGGAAAAGCTCGTGCTGCTGGTTTTTATATTTCTTGCTAATTTGCTTACATCACATCTTTTCTTCCCATTTCTTCGCTTTCTATATTCATATAATCCTATCGCATACAAGCACATTTTTGTTCCAACTTGTCCATTAAGGCCAGGTTTTCCCAACGAAACTATTCCCATCAGCTTGCAATTGGCCCACATGCCTCTAAACGGTTCGCATTTATATGTTTGTCCAAATGTCTTTTAAATGTTGGAGCTGTACCTGCATCTGGCAGTCTTCCTCTGGCAGCTCATTCCTTAAACACATCACCCTCTGTGTAAAAAAAAGAAGTTCCCTCTTCCTCCCTTTTAAATCTTCCCTCTTCCAGCATAAACCAATGGCTCAATGATTTAATTTTCCTATCCTGTGGAAAAGATCTTGGCTTTTCACCCTGACCATTCCTCCCCTGATTTTGTAAATTTCTATAATGTCACCCCTCAACCTCCTACTCTCCATCTGATACTAACTTCAAGAACAAGCATTGCAAGTTAAGCACTGTAAATTTGAAACAATGTTAAAAGTGACGGGTAAACAGCCCTGGGCCCAAACTTCGTACTGTCATTTGCTTTCTTCTTTATGTTACAATACTAAGGCAGCATGAAAATCTTACTAGTGCCAATAAGCCGGCAAGCACCTGAATTCCTTTGTCTGATTCCTGTGATGATTTCTACAGTGAAAATGTATCTCAGGCCAGATCTATGTAATTCTACATCTTCAACATTCTCCCTCCTGGCCTCCATATGGCTTTATGTGGTTGTGTTTTCTTTATCTTGCACTCAATAGAGAGAACCCCTATCCTCATTCTCATCTTAATTTAAACTCATTTTATGTCATGTTCTCGTTCACCACAGCTAAAAGCCTGTTCTTTTAGATTAGATTAGATTACTTACAGTGTGGAAACAGGCCCTTCGGCCCAACAAGTCCACACCGACCCGCCGAAGAGCAACCCACCCATACCCTTACATTACCCCTTACCTAGCACTACGGGCAATTTAGCATGGCCAAATCACCTGACCCGCACATCTTTGGACTGTGGGAGGAAACCGGAGCACCCGGAGGAAACCCACGCAGACACGGGGAGACACGGTTCATCTGTTGTCACACCCTCAGTTCCCTGTCACCTACCCCCCACCTCTAGCAAGGAACTAAAATGCCCAGTTTCTAATCCTTTTCAGTTCTGAAGAAGTGTCCACTGGACCTGCTCAGTTTCTTCAGCAATTTGTGTTTTTCAACATTATCCAAAGATGTGTGTTAAATCTGCTCAAAGGCCCTGTCCAACACAAAGTGCTGTACATTGGGAAGGGAACAAAAACGCGAAATGCACAGTTTCATTGGCTCTGAAACGACATAAGGCTGGCATCACTGACACGACAGAGGTCTTAATAATAGTCAGGGAGAAAAACAGAGGAAAAACATTCACTTCAAATGTGGAAGATGGTATGACTGGAAAGAAAATGATTCAGATTAATATGTTAAAGTATCTGAGTAATGTAACAAATTGGAGGTGTGACATCAGGGTGAGACCCTCAGCAGAATGAGATTATGAAACTGGATGTGCTCTCACATCAGAAACCAGGTTAGGTTACTGAGTACAGGGCTGATGGGTGAATGGGTCTCGGTGTGAACTGGGGAGAAGTCAGTAGAATTGATTTGCAGATATTGCAGCTCATACTGGGCTGTCATGTGATGCTGTAGGTCTCAGCAGCAGCCGCAGCAGAATTGCATTCAATCACAATCCATAACCTTTCCCCCAGGATAATCCATCACTCTACCATTATCATCAAGCCGAGTGATGGTTCAGTGCCAAACATGCCAGAGTCAGAACCATGTGTATCGAAACCTGATGACAACCCACTAAAGCTACCGCACTTGACTGGTTACATTACAAACAGCAGAACTACCATGTGATGGAGAGAATGAAATTATCCCAAAACAAACTGATATGGTCGAAACTCTACAGTCAAGCCACATCCAGTCATCAAAGTCGATGGACTATTAAACAACTTACAGGAGGAGAGGACTGCACAAATATCCCTAGCCCTGCACATCAGTGTACAAGACAAGGTTGTAGTATTTGCATGAGTCTGCGTGGGTTTCCTCCGGGTGCTCCGGTTTCCTCCAACAGTCCAAAGATGTGCGGGTCAGGTGAATTGGCCATGCTAAATTGCCCGTAGTGTTAGGTAAGGGGTAAATGTAGGGGTTTGGGTGGGTTGCGCTTCGGCGGGTGGGTGTGGACGTGTTGGGCCGAAGGGCCTGTTTCCACACTGTAAGTAATCTAATCTAATCTAATTCTCAAAATATCGATTCATAAAATCGGGTGCCATTAATATTGCCCTTGAATCTAATGTCCATTGTAAACATCTGTTCCTTCCCCAATGTACTTTGAGGAAGTGAATCTCCCGTGATTCCTGGTCTGGCCTACATCTGTCTCCAGACACACAGACATGTGATAAACTCTACAATGGTCTCTGAAACGGCCAAGCAAAATACTCAATTGTATCAAATTGCTCTGAGTTCTTAAAGGATAAAACCAGACAGAACACCAGCAATGAGCTTTCATCCAGACAGATGCTGCCTTCCGAATGTTTATGAGCTTGTGACAACAATGACAGAGCTTTCCCGCACACTGCACAGAAACATCAGGAAGGGAGCAGGACATTAGACACTTTTAGCTTTCCCCGTTCTAGCTCATGGAGACAAGTTCACTTTTATAACCCTCGTTAATACATTCTTCTGAAACTGATCAATTCCTGTCTTATGCTGCTCAATGATTGACCGTCCAACCCATACAATCACAGAAGCACTGGCTCTGTAGTGTCATAAATACAGCACGATCTACATTAGTCCCACTTTCCGATATGAGGCCAATACATGGCACTTCAAGGGCACGACCATGTATTTGTTAATGGTTGTGAGGTTACCTGTGCCAACTGCCCTCTCAGGAAGTGCATTCCTGACCCCAACAGCCTCTGGATGAAAACCAATCCTTAAATCCTGAATAAACATCAAACCCTTCACTTTAAAATGGTACTCCCTTGTTCTTCGTCCTTTGACTGAAAAGAACAGCTGCTGTCTATCCATGCTGTCCGCACCCCCGGTAATCTTCTCCTTCTGAAACACATCCCTCTCAGCCTTCAATGCTTCAAAGTAAACCACCCGAGCTGAAGTACTCCATCCAAGGGAACATCCTGGTGAATCTCTACTGCACCCTCTCCAGTGCAATCACATACTTCCTGTAGTGTGGCTCCCAGACCTGCACATAATATTCCATTTGGCCTAACCAAATTTCCACATAGCCCTTATAATCTGTGCCTCCATGAATAAAGGCTATGTTAATGGTCGCTATGCTTTGTCAACTTCTGCATTAACCTGTTTAATCATATTCAGGAATATGTGGAGAAGCACTCTCTGAGCTTCATTGAGTCCTCCACTGTCTGGTTGCTTCTTTCAAAGTACATCACCTCATATTTATCAGAGCTACATTCCATCGGCCATTGATCCACCCGTTTCATCATTGCATCTGTATCTTTCTGTAATATGAGACCATCCTCCTCACTGCCAACTAACCAGCCAAACTTTGTGTCAAACGCAAACTTATTTATCACACTCACTCTAACCCCCTCCAAATTCACAGCTGCATCATTTATGAATACTACAAATAATAAGTTTAAAAATCACACAACACCAGGTTATAATCCAACAGTTTTATCTGCAGGCATGAGCTTTCGCAGCGCTGTTTCTTCATCACGTGATTATGCTCTTCGAAATGTCGCGCTTAACTAAACAGCTGGACTATCATCTAGTGTTCTGTAATTTTTTAACTTTGCCCAAGCCAGTCCAACACTGGCATCTCCGAATCACAAACAATATGGGACACAGCACTGATCCCTGTGGTACACGATTGGATACTGGTCTCCAGTCAAACAAACAGATTTCTACCAGCAGACCTTCTGTCTCCTACAACTAAGTTGATTTAGATACAACTTGGCAAATTACTAATGAGTCCTACCTGTTCCTTGGTTATTCTGCTCCACTTGACGTACCTGTAGAATATCTGGGGATTCTCCCTAATCTTTCCTGCCAGCAGGTTTCCATGAAACTGTGTTCGTCAGTCTCCTTCAAATGAAGAATTGCCTTCTAATTGCAGTCTGAAATGGTCTATCCTTTACCTGAAATAATTTGCCTTAAATGTAGAGTAGACAGCCAGAGAAAAATCCTGTTTATTTCCAACTTGTCATATGTTGAGTGACTTCTCTAAATTTCACTATGATCATCTCTCATTCTTTGAAACTGCAAAGAACACAGGCCGAGTTTCCACACCAGGCAATCTCACCATCTGAGGGATTAATCTGGAGAATGTCCATTGCACATCCTCCGTGGCCATTATATCCTTTCTCAGATTGGGTCACCAACACGGGATTCAATACTCTATGTACAGGTTCATTAGCAAGCTGTGAAACTGCTTCAGCATGACCTTCCGACTATGTTCTGATTCTCTTAAATGAAGGCGAACCTGACATTAACTTTTCACTTTTATATATTCCTACAATTACCATTCACATTATTTATGAATTCACTGCATGAGTTCTTATACAAAAAGCCTTCTGAAAATCAAAATACGCCATTTCTATTTTCCAATAAACAAGTTCAAGTCATTCTGAAGTTTGTCAAAGATGAAGACTCTGCCAGACTCTGTCAGTGCATACTGATTCTCTCCAATGTTGCTGTTAATTTCTAAATATCCAATATCAGATCCTACATAATAGGTTCCATCAGTTTACCTACAGATGTCAAGTTAATTGGTCTGCAGTTCTCCACATTATCTCTTCTTCTCTTTGCAGATGCTTGAATCCCTTCCATTTATCTCCAGTGCTTGGAACACATTTACTAAGTTCCAGCCTCTGCAGAATGTACAGGAAAATAAAACAGTCATCGACAGCACAAGTAATGTGTCTATTGCTGATTTAGTTCTAATATTTTGATATGAAGTACAGCTGGCTCATCAGATTTAGCAATGCTCAACCCAGCTACAATACTACTATGCTAGCCTTCAACTATTACCTTGTTACTGATATGAATTGACTTTCTGTCTTTAGTTCCACAAGTTCCATGTGATCATTTGGTGTTACTCAGCAATTTTATGGATCTTGCTCCTTGATGACAGATGCAAAGGAACTGGTTATCTTCTTGGCCATTTCCCTGTTCTCCTCAATAACCTCTCCTCTCCTGGTTACAAAATTCCACATTTGACCCTGCTTTTATTTTGTTTTCTTTGCAATACAGATTGTAGATTTATGTAGTCTTTGTGTTCTTTTTTTCACAGAATCATTAAAAGCCCACAGTGCGGAAAAGGCCTTTTGGTTCAGGAAGTCCACCCTGCCGCTCCGAAGAATAACCACCCAGATTCATTTCCATCCAATTCTACATTTTACGACTGATGCACCTAATCTACACATCCCTGAACACTTTGCACAAATAAGCATGGCCAATTCATCTAACCTCTAATTCTTTGGACTGTGGGACGAAACCGGAGCACCCAGAGGAAACCCACGCAGAAACGGGGAGAATATGCGATCTCCACACAAACAAATTTCTGAGAATTCTCTGGTTGCCACAATGTCTAAAGTTCTTCTGAGCTCACTTCCTATGATTAATATAATCTTTAATTTACTATGTTAAATTTATGAAGTCACTTGCCCTTTCTTTGGTGATTCTACCTTAAAGAAATAGACATATTTTCCAGACATTGCAGGTTTTCTCTAGGTGTCCTGGTCCTGAACAGGTGTATCCAAGAACACAGCAAGATGCGAGAGAAGATTTCGCGGGGGCCCTTGCTGACCTTTTTGCATCACCGCTGTCCACGGGGGAGGTGCCAGAATACTAGAGGGTCGTGAACGTTGTGCCCTTGTTCAAGGAGGGCTGCGAAGAAGAACCTGTGAACTATAGACCAGTTAGCTTAACAACTGTGACATGTAATTTGCTTGAGAAGGTTCTGAGAGATAACATATGCATGCATTTGAAAAGACACGGTTTCATAAGGAGCAGTCAGCACTGCTTTGTGCATAGGATATCATGGCTCACAATTCATTAGCGTTCTTTTGATGAAGGGATCTTAAAAGGTGGTAGGGTGGTAGACGTAGTCTATCTAGAGTTCAGAAAGGTCTTTGGTAAGATTTCACATAATAGAGTGCTCTGAAAGTTTCGATGGCATGGAATTCAGAGGGATCTGGCAAATTGGATACTCAACTGGCTTGATGGGAGAAAGCAGAGACTAATACTGGAAGGATGCTTGTTGGATTTGAGGCCTGTGACTAGTGGAGTGTCTCAGGGGTCGGTGATGGGCATATTACTGTTTGTTATCTGCATCAATGATTTTGGATGAGAATGTGCAAAGCATGATTAGTAATTAGAATGATGACAATAAAATAGACAGTACTGTGAAGAGTGAGAAAGGTTATCAGAAATTGCAGTAGAACCTGTATCAATTGGGGAAATAGAGATTAATATAGATAAATGTGGGATGTTTCGTTTTGGAAAGTCGAATCCAGGTTGGAGTTTCGTGGTGAATGTTAGACCCCGAAGGAGTGTATGGGAACAGAAGGACCTTGGAGCTCAGGTTCGTGGTTCTCTGAAAGTAGTTGCACGTTGACACGGTAGTTAAAAAGGTTTTTGGCACGCTGGCCTTCATCAGTCAAGACATTGAGTACAGAAGTTGGCGAGTCATATTGCAGTTGGACAGGACGCTGGTGAGGCATGCACTTGGAGTATTGTGTTCGGTTTTGTTTACTTTGCCATAGGAAGGATGTGATTAAACTGGAAAGAGGAGAGAAGAAATTTATTCGACAGTCTGAGTTGTAGGGAGAGTTTGGACAGGCCAGAATATTTTCCTTTGAGTGTAAGAAACTGAGGGGAAATTGTATAGAAAAGTATAAAATCATGAGATGCATGGATAAGGTGAATACACTCCTTTTTGTCAGTTTTGGGAATCATGGTCTAGAGGACATGAGGTTAGAGGTGAAAGAATAAAAAGGATCCTGAGCGCCAACATTTTTCTGCAGAGGTTGGTACACATATGGAATTAGCAGACAGCGGTTTGGTTGAGGCAGATACATTAACAACGTTCAAAAGGCTTTTAGACAAATATGCGGATAGGAAAGATTTAGAAGAATAAGGGGCAAGGGCAGGGAAATGGAATTAGTAGGATGGACAAGGGCCTGTGTCCAAGCTGCAGGGCTCCATGATTCTATGACGCTAACAGCCATTGCGTGTCTACCACTTCATGTTCAAACATTCTATGTTGTATGCAGGCGCCGTGTAAAAAACGACATTTTAGCGTCTCTAGTCCTCAGAGCAAGGTTATTAATGGGTCTTTCTGACTACACAACACCAAATCTAAAATAACCTGCTCTCTTGTTTGAGTCGCAACATGCTCTTCAAAAAACCTGTTATACTCTTATGGAATTTATTTTTCACAACATTAGCAGTTACTTAGTTAACGCAGTTTAGATGCAATTTGAGATCATGCAGTAATACAGCAGCACCCACAATATTTGCATCTCTAATTTCCAGAACATACAATGCACAGAATTTGCACAAGAACATTAGTTTAAATACATAATACGCCAATGCTTGCTTCTCCTTCCTATTTGTAAGATCCACCCAAACGGATTCTGTGGAATCTGAGGGACAGGGTCAGTGGCGTTATTAGTGATAGACTTGGACAAGACATTCGGGGAGGGTCACCACGACGCTGACATGATCTGAAGAAATGACCAGCATCACAGGACAAGCATCAATATGCTCCCCACTCTGTCAGGTTAGCTGTCACCGTACTCTCTCTGCTCCCTCATACTCACTACCTGTTATAGCATCTACCCCCTAACAAGGCTCACACTCTATCTCCAAATAAGGCTCACGCACTCACACTCTCACTATTGACTTCAGCACCTTTCCCACCCCATCCCCAACCCGCGCGCTCTCTCTCCCTCCACTATACTCCTAACATTAATAACACTGTATGGATAAAACGCTGTGGACTGACTCCCTCTGGAAACTTCACCATTCCCCCTCCCTCTCAACCTACACCAGCACTAACAGCAGGGCCATACACTCCCACCATCATTCCCTCCTCCTTTTCTCCCATTCTGGGAGAAACAGTCTGTAATGGGAGAGAAAGGGCCAAGCCAGATATGGAGCACACCATATCTGAACCCTCCTCCACCCACCTACCTCCTACACCAACCCCCCCCCCCCCCCCCCGTCCCGCCTCGCCATGTGGGCAGGAATCTGGTATGAGCAGGAGAGGACCAGGATGTGTCCTATGGAGATTCTGTGACATCCATGTCCCTCCAACTGAGTAAAAAACAATGTTCAGTGAAGGATCATTCGCACTTTAACCACTCTGTCTGTTCTCACAATTTTCTCCCTCCCAAAACAACAAATATCTCATTGCAGAGAAATACAGACACAAAAATATTCAGAGACATATGTAAACACGCTAATATACTGACACGAACAGTGTATACACAGAGACAGAACCGCAAACAAGTAGTGGTATACGAAAACATAGACAGTCGCACACAAATAGATGCAAGCAAACATAAAACGTACAGGCTAATACACAGATGAACCAATGTCAGCACATAAATACACAAATACACAGACACATGAACACACACACACACAAGTGCACATACGGACGCACAGAGACACAGATGCTAGTGCTTATAAAACAGGCATAGGTAGGTTTTTGATGAATAAGCATGTCAACAGTAACAGAGAGTAGTCAGGAGAATGATGTTGAGAAATCTCTAAGCCAGTATTAAATGGCATTCGGAGTCGATGAGCCAAAAATCCTAATTTTGTATTGTTACTGCTCGTGTGGTGTCATGCTATCAGTTATTCTCTTCATGGGACAGGAGCACGGAATCAGCTTAATACATATTTGATTGAAAAGAGTCAGTGGTCCTATTGGACAGGTTCAGAGGGCTGAATGGTTTATGTCTATGCCTAATTATTCTGTCCTTGTGTTTCAAAAGAGATGACGATTTCATGTTAGGTTAACACAGTTTAAAATAACGGGTCCCACACTGAAATAAGGTCACCCTACTACACTTTAGTGTTGTACTATCTGTAGGGTCCTCATGCTCAGGGATCAGTGAAGACTCGGTTTTTGAAGATATTCAAGGCTGAGCTCGACTGATCGTTGCTGGATAGGAGAGTCAATATTCATTGGGAACAGACAGGAGACGGATTGTCAAACACAATCGGATCAGTCATGAGAATTCTGACTGGTGGCGCCGAATGACAAACTACTGCCCCTACCCCATTTGTTGTTCCCTCAATCCACCCTCGTGTCTGTTACAGAGACATGCTGCTGTCCCTACACCATGTGTTGTTCCCTCAAACCACCCTCGATTCTGTTACAGTGATATACTGCTGCCACTACCCCATGTATTGTGCCATCCATTCACCCCTCGAAACTGTGACAAAGGTCCACCTCTTTCAGCCAGTCATTATCATTACCATGAGTCCGGAGAAGACCATTCTGCCTATTTAACGAGGAAAATAGAAAAAAATCATTTTAGCTCATTGAGTACATTTTACTGCACAGGACGCCATGTAAACATCTGAGCTGCTACACAGGAAGCTGTTGTTAACAGGAAATAGAGAGTAGAGGTAAATGCTTATTTTCACATTACAAAGCTGTAACTGGTGGAGTGCCTCAGAGATCACTATGGGATAATCAACGATCAACATCTGTATCAAAGATCTGGAGGAATGGGTTGAATATGCCAATGCCCAATTAGCTCAAACATCAAGCTGGTCATCCAGTATGTCATCAAATGGAGGTCGTGTGTCATCAATGTGATATAGGCAAAGGGAGGTTAGTGAGCAAACCTTCACCAGATATAGCATAATGTGAGTTGTCTATTTTGGTTGGAACGAAAAAACAATGGTAAACAATTTAAGTGGAGAGAGATTGCAGAACTCTGAGATACAGATGGTATTCATGACCCTGCTACACAAATCATATGTAGCTAGTCTGCACTTGCCGTAAGTGATATGGAAGATAAGTGGAATGATTGTGTTTCTGGCAAAGGGTACCAGGTTTAATCAGGAATGTTTTATTACATCTGTACCGGTAAAAGTGAGGAGTGCAGATGCTGGAGATCAGAGTCGAACAGTGTGAGGCTGGAAAAGCACAGCCAATCAGGCAGCATCCGAGGAGCAGGAGAATTGGCGTCACGGGTATAAATCCTTCATCAGGAATATGCCCGAAACATCGAGTTTCCTGTTCGTTGGGTGCTGCCTGACCTGTTGTGCTTTTCCAGCATCACATTTTTCGAGTCTACATCTGTACAGGGTGTTGCTATGACCACATTATATGCAGTTTTGATCCCTTAACCTTAAAGAAAAGCTTCAGAAGCTAATCAACAATGATTTGTTCACACTTTCCTGGAATGAAGGCCTTTTGTTTTGAAACATTATCAGTTTTGGTCTTAGATGAGAAATCCTTTTGAAGCATACACAATCAGCTGGATGCATATTTTCGCTGCTCAGTGAGACAAAAACTATGGACTAAATTTTAAGAATAAAATGTATTGATTTTAGCACAGATATTATGCGTACTAACATATCATCAAATTATAAAGGAAGAATTTTCTCTTTTGCTAATGAAAGGCACTGTGTATAACAACAGCAATGATGCACTTGCATATCGTCCATTATTATCCATTTCAGAGAATGTTCATGACGAGCGCACACGGTCCAGTTTGGTGTTCAGTTGACATGATTGCTTGTTTCAACACAGAGATGGAGAACGATGCTCCCTGCCTGAGAAGCAGCAGCCGATTCATCCCTCTATCCTCTTTTGTTCCACCTGACAACAGTAAATCTCTGACTCGCTTCTACCTGCTGAGTCGTGGAGAACCTCTGATGAGAGATTCATTGGAATCTCCCTACCATCTGAAGCAAAGGGCATTCAGCTAACTCCAACTATTCTGGGGAGGAATCACATCACAAGTAACTTCTCTGAGCAGAATGGGTGACACAGCGGCTCAGTGGTTAGCACTGCTGCACCAAAGTCCCAGGTTTGATTCCAGCCTCAGGCGACTATCTGTGTGGAGTCTGAATATTCTCCCCGGGTATGGGTGGGTTTCCTTTGGGAGCTCCGGTTTCCTCCCACAGGTCCAAAAATGTGCAGGTTAGGTGAATTAGCCAGGCTAAATTGCCCATCGTTTTCGGTGCACTAGCCAGAGGGAAATGGCACTGGGTGGGCTCATCTTTGAAGCATCGGTATGGACGTATTGGGCCGAAGGGCCTATTTCCACACTATAGGGAATCTAATCTAATAACTTCAAAGGACAGAATAACATTTGGGACAGTCTATCATCTATTCACTTGTTACGAGTTCAACTATTATGAATCTCTGGAAAGCTTTTATTTTTCTGTTCTCTCTTATGATGTGTGTGTGTGTGAGGGGGTGTGTGGGTGTGTGTGTGTGTATGTGGATGTGCATGTGTGCGTGTGTGTGTGTTTCACATTTTTGTAGAAGATGAGCCAGGCTAACATTAGCCATATCACTAAACTTTGAAAGTTGTTGTAAAACAGTGGAGCAGTGTGACTGTAAAAGGAAACACTGACCCTGCAACATTGATTGGAGCGCGAATTACAGAATCTAAAAGGGCTGTTCAAGTTGGAATTCCTTTCCCGAGAAGTTTGTGGTGCCTGGATACTTACATTTGTTCAAAGTTGTGGCTGCTGAATATTTGAGAGAGAAGTGAATGTAGAAAAATGGTGCACGTACAGAAGAAGTACTGCTGAGACCACAATCAGATCAGTTACGATGTTAGTGCGAGGCAGAGCCAAGACAAACTGCCTCATGGCCCACACCTGCTCCTCAGTCCGGTTTCCTATATTCCAATCAACCTCTCACAGCTCCTGCACAGGAGTAGATGGAGGCCACTTGCTGGAAATACCGGATCCACATTAATACAGGATCTTCTTCTGTCCCTCTCAATTGTCACACACAGTTTGGCGTGGGTTGGAAAAAAATGCCTCTGGTCTATTTTTAGATTGTCTCCTCTCTGCAACTTGTGCTTCATTTGTTGGTCATGAAGAAACTTTAAACAACTGTCTCCAGCCACTCACTGCATATTCAACAACTATTTCTGGACCCACCGGAATTATTGCTCTCTTGTCCCTCGCTCAAGAAATCTCTGTAATATGGACATGGTCATTATATGTACTCACCCAAGCTCCAATTTCTGACCTGCTAGATTCCTCATATGAAACTAATCACACTTCAGGTTGCAAGTCCATTGTGTTCAGTGCCCTCTGCTTCTGTGTTGCTGGTCTCAGCTGCACTGGTTTTAGCCTCTAAATCCTCCTTAGTCACTGTATTGTCGAACATCTGTTCTGGTCTTCTCTCCCTTCCCCCTTCTTCCCCCTCCCCCAAACCACACTAATTTAAAACCTCCTGAGTTACAATAGCAAACCTGCCTGCCAGGAAATTGCTGCCAGTTCAGGCCCATCCCATTCTTCTTGTGTAGATCCGAGGTAAATACAAGGACTGCAGATGCTGGAAAACAGATTCTAGATTAGAGTGGTGCAAACAAACCGACTCCCACAGCTACCTGGATTACACCTCTTCCCACCCTACTTCCTGCAAAAATGCCATCCCGTATTCCCAGTTCCTCCGCCTCTGCCGCATCAGCTCCTAGCAGGACTAGTTCCACCACAGAACACACCAAATGGCCTCCTTCTTTAGAGACTGCAATTTCCCTTCCCACGTGGTTAAAATGCCCTCCAATGCATCTCGTCCACATCCCACACCTCTGCCCTGAGACCCCACCCCTCCAACTGTAAAAAGGACAGAACCCTGGTGCTCACCTTCCACCCTACTAACCTTCACATAAACCGAATCATTCGACGACATTTCCACCACCTACAAACGGACCCCACCACCAGGGATATATTTCTCTTCCCACCCCTTTCCATCTTTCGCAAAGACCATTCCCTCCTTGACTACGTGGTCATGTCCACACCCCCCCAACAACCCTGGCACCTTCCCCTGCCACCGCAAGAATTGCAAAACCTGCGCCCACACCTGCGCCCTCACCTCCATCCAAGTCCCCAAAGGAGCTTTCCACATCCATCACAGTTTTACCTGCACATCCACCAATATAATTTATTGTATCTGTTGCTCCTGATGCGGTTTCCTCTACTTTGGGAAGACTGGACCCCTCCTCGCAGAACACTTCAGGGAGCATCTTTGGGACACCCACATCAATCAACCACACCACCCTGTGGCCAAACATTTCAACTCCCCCTCCCACTCAGCTGAAGACATGGAGGTCCTCGGCCTCCTTCACCGCCGCTCCCTCACCACCTGACGCCTGGAAGAAGAATGCCTCATCTTCCACCTCGGAACACTTCAATCCCAGGGCTTCAGTGTGGACTTCAACAGTTTCCTCATTTCCCTTTCCCCCACCTCACCACAGATCCAAACTTCCAGCTCAGCACTGTCCCCATGACTTGTTCTATCTGCCTAGCTTTCTTTCCACCTATCCATTCCACCTTCCTCTTTGACCTTCATCCCCACCCCATTCACCCATTGTACTCTTTTCTACCTTGCCCCACCCTCCTCTTTGACCTATCACCTCCATCCCAATTCCCATTCACCTATTGTACGCTTTGCCACCTTCCCCCACCCTCCTCTCTGTTTTATCACCCCCATTCAACTATTGTACTCTCTGATTCTTTCCCCCCAACCGCACCCTCCTCTCATTTATCTCTCTACCCCGCAGGCACTCTGCCTCTATTCCTGATGAAGGGCTTTTGCCTGAAACGTAGATTTTTCTGCTCGTCGGATGCTGCCTGAACTGCTGTGCTTTTCCAGCACCACTCTAATCTAGAATCTTGTGTATATCCTACCGACCCGGGAATCCCAATGATCCACATATTGGAGATTGCTGCCAGTTCAGGTCTATCCATCTTTCTTGTGTATATCCTACCGACTCGGGAATTCCAATGATCCACATGTCGGAGATTGCTGCCAGTTCAGGTCCATCCTGTCCTCCATGTGTAAGTCCTACTCACCCGGGAATCCCAATGATCCACATATCAGATGTGCTGTCTCCCCAAACAGATGTTTGGCCAGGTTGATTTTTTCTGTACTACCTTTCTGCTCCTAATATCACTGGCAAGTGACATATTCTAGTCTCTCCAAAATTCAAATATCTTTCAGCATAACTCCGGCAAGATCTTCCCTTTATTTTGGTAAATATATTTATTAGCAATTTTATTAGCAATAGGTGTAAATGGCGAAGTCATAGATCATTCTGATGCATTGCCCTCCAAGCCCTGGCTGTAATAATGACAATGGTGTTCCAGAAGTTCTCCAAAACTGTCCCCATCTTATCCATGATGAACAAATAAATAAGCGGGCACTTTGCTTCGGAGGCCTCAATATCCAGCCAGATTGAGTTTGGATCGTTACCTATCCATTCGCAGACGCAGGACAGCAGGGACCTTCATTGATACCTTCTGATGTCTGGGAATCATCTCCTCCCCCTCCACGTGGCAACTGCAAGTTAGTAAGTTTGATGAAGGGCCGCCCATGATACCGGACAGAGGAACCAAACCGCCCCATAAGTTTCCACATCATTGACCTGGGAAAAATATAGGGAGCATACACATTATATAAAGCAAACGAGGAAGAACATTCATCTTAATGAGAGATATTCGGCTCGGCCATGAAATTGGAAGAGCCTCAAATCTCTGAAGATCTCGCCTGATATTGTCGAGCAAGTGAACCAATTTAGTCTGGAACAACAGATCAAACTTGGGGGTAATAAAAATGCCTAGGTACCGGAACTCTGCCCGTGACTACTTGAAGGGAACTACCTTCAACTTCTGGCACATCCTTAAGGTTCCTCAAGGCATATCCTCCGATTTTGCAAAGTCAATCTTATATCCTGAAATAGCCCCAAATGAATTGATACATTGTATCGAATGAGGTACGAAGGTCATCGGGTTCGATAAAACAGAAAGACATCATCCACCTATAGTGTAATCTTGTGCGCCCTCGATCCCACTTCCGGAGCGGTTATGTGGACGTTCTGACGAATGACCTCTGCCAGCGGCTCTATCACCAACGTCAACAACAATGGTGAGTGGGGGCAGCCTTGCCAACTAACCTGACCAATCGTAAAATTCCCAGACTTCACCCCTTTGGTGATATAAAACCTCCATCCACCTCGTTAAGACTTCACCCAACCCAAACTGTTCTAAGACATAAAAAAATACGTCCATTCCACCCAATCGAATGCTTTCTCTCCACCTAGGGAAATCACCAACCCCTGAAACTAATATTATGAAAGAACCTACGGCACTTTACAAAGCCTGTTTGGTCCTTTTTAATAATATGAGGCAACACTATTTCCAATCTCAGCGCCAGGCTCATGGACAAAATCTCACAATCTGAATTTAATAGGGAGATGGGCCTGTATGAGGCACAATCCTCAGGAACCTTCCCCGTCTTAAGAATTAAGGAAATATTAGCTTCTCTCAAAAATGGTGATGAGCATTCATGCATATAGGGGTGATTGGACATCTCTAACATCGGCCCTGACAGAATCCCTATAAACTCCGAATAAAGCTCACCGGAAGACCATCAAGGCCAGGCACTTTCACACTCTGAAGTTGCCTTGCTGCCTCCTACATTTCCCGAACTGTCAAGGGGCCATTAGGAGAGCGGCCTGTTCCAAGGTTACCCCTGGGAGGACAAGGTTCTTAAAAAAGGTCTCCATTTTACCCATCCTGTCCTCGCAACCTTCAGACCGATACATTCAAAGTGAAAGCACTGAAAAGCCCCATTAAACTTTTTTTGCATCATACGTAAGGACCCCGGCGCTGTCTCTGATTGTAGTAATGGATTGGAGAGCACGCTTTTTCCGAGTCAGATATGTTAAATACTTCCCTGGCCTTTCCCCATATTCGAATAGCCTTTGTCTCCGAAAAGCAAGTTCTTTCATTCCATTTTGTGCTGGTATTGAATTCAAGGCAGCCCACAGGACGGTGATCTGCTGTAGGTTAGTGACCAAAGGCCATGCAAAACAATATCTCAAGTAAATGCTGCTGTTCCACCTTCTGTCATTTCTGGCTAACCAAATAGAAAATACCTAATGCCCTAGCAAAGGCCTTAGCAGTCCCCAATAGCATGAACGGACTACTAGCCATGCCTGAGTGAATAGTCAAGAATTCCTGAAACTCCTTCAAAAAGCATTGCTCAAATTTGTAATCCTTAAGGAGAAAAGGGTCCAAATGCCGGTGCTGCAAACCTAGCCCTTCACTCTTGGCCTTTATCTCCAAATATACTGCCGCGTGATGAGAGATAGCTACATTCCCCATTTTACAAACCATAATCGAATCCAGAAGAGCCGAGGGAGCAAGAAAGAGGTCAATCCTCATGTGACATTTATGTGGGTTTGCGAAAAAGGTGAAGTCCCTGCCAGTAGGGTGAAGACATCTCCAAATATCCACCAGTCCCAAATTCTCGCATAAGTCAACCACCTGCTTGTCTTCCAAAGAAATAGTTGGGGGACCACAAAGCATCCTGTCCACTGTCGATCCAAATGATAATTAAAATCCCCCTATAATAATGTGCCGTGTTCCAAAAGTACTCAAACTAGAGAAAGCACGAATCAAAAATTTGAGGAGATGCACAGGAGAGCAGTAGACGTCTAAAATGTCATATTCCTTCCTATGTATCAGGGCTTTAAGTATCACAAACTTCCCTGCTCATCTTTCACTGGCTCTATTAATGTGTATGGAAGAGTTTTCTGGATAAGTACCACCACCTCTCTGTTTTTATGAGTAAAAGATGAAAAGAATATCCGGTCATAACCCCCCTGTTGTAATTTCAGGTGTTCCCCAACATCAAGATGGGTTTCCTGCAACAAAGCGATATCAACCCTTTCCCTTTTAAGGCTGGAAAGCACTTTTTTTCCTTCTAACAGGCGAATAACTTCCCTTAATTTTCCAGGTGTACCGTTTAATAAGACACTTAGCCATATCCTCTTTCAGGCAATCTTGAACGCCTCAGACGGAGAACCCTGCTTACAAAGCGCCGAGCATAAGTAAATAAAGACTCACAGAATTGAAAAATAATATATAAAAAAACTACTCTATCGTAAGTATGAACAGGTATTCCTACCAAACAAACTAACAAGAAAACCAACTATAAAACCTTGAATGGAAGACTCTTCCCCCTGTCCATAGGGGGCACTCACCCTACCCATCATCTCCTTCATAACTCCTTCAAACCCGGACTGTGCCCCAGCCTTAGGCCAGAAATTTAAAAAAACACTAAGATGATCCTTAAATCAACAGAAAAAAAAGAAAAAGTCAGGATGAGCACTCGACCCGTCCCTGGCTTCATGTCATCCCTACTTGTGACTAAAATAGAAGCAGAACAAACAAAAAAGGGGGGAGAGACAGCAAAGAACATCTGCAAGATTTCCCATCAGAAAACCTCGTCATTAAAATAAAGTAACAACTTATTGCAAAGTCTTTTGTCCCCTTTCCAAAAAGGAAATTTTTAGGGAGGAAGAAAGGATTTAAAAAAGGGAAGAAAAAGCATGGGGAAAGATAGAAAAGAGAACAAACATTAACCGTATTTTTCAGGCCAATCCATCTATGTTAAAGTGTCCACAAAACTGTTAGCCTTATCCACTGAGTCAAATGTATAAACTGAGTCCTCATGGCTGAAACGAAGTACTGCGAGGTATCTCATGGAGTATTGGATGCACAGGTTCCTCAGCCTCTTTTTAACTTCATCGAAGGATTTCCTCTTTTGAATAACAGCTGAAGAGAAATCCTGGGAAAACATGATTTTTGACCCTTTGTAAAGCAGCACCTGCGGATGTTTCCAAACGGATCTGGAAGAGTCTATGACTTATTGCTTGCTTTTATATGAATAGAAGTACACTAGGACCGAGCAGGGGCTCTGCACGGGCCCTGACCTGTGCTCTGTAACCCAATAAGCCGATGAAGATGAACATCATGCTCAGGGAGAGATGAAGAAAGAATGCAATTAAAATGGAGAATGGTCATCTGCCTGAATGAGAATGAGCTGAAGGCATACAGGAAAGAGTCAGAGGAAGGGACCTACCATTCCTTTAGTTCTTCCCTCACGAGATGTTTGCAGCCGTGGTCAGGTCAACATGTTTTGTTGATGTTGTACTGAGTGGCTGGTTCAGATGGTCCACGGGACAGTAAATATTAAAACACATTGCTGTGGGCTTGCAGTCACATAGAGATCTGACCAGGGAAGGATGACCCATTGCCTTCTCGAAAGGACATGAGGCAAGCAGATGGACTTTTCATAATTAATGATGATGGCTTCATTTCAATGTCACCAATTTCCTTCATGTGATGTATCAACAGATTATTATTCTGTGTCTACTGCCATTACATAGAACATAGAACAGTACAACACAGAAAAGGCCCTTCAGCCCATGATGTTGTGCCGATAATTATACAGAATTAAACAGATATACACAGAAACGCACACACACCACCCTCCACCACCACCCTGTCTCCTGCCATGAAGCAGATGTATACACACACACACACACACACACACACACACACACACACACACACACACACAGACACACACACACACACACACACACACACAGACGTGTTTCTAATACAGAGATGAATACTTTTTGACTAAAACATGGATCCAGAGTTACAGTGAGAAGGCGGGAGAGTTGTGTTGAGAAACATGTCAGGCAGCACCGAACAGCAAAGTACAGTTGATGGGAGAAATGGCGATATTTCCATTTCCTATGCTGTATGGTCTTAAGATGCCAGAAATATTTTCCCAGGAGTGCAATGAAGGCTGACATTAATAAATATTTTACTGGACAGTCAATGCGACTGTGTGATAGGTTTGTGGGGCTGAATGGATTATGACTCCTCCTATTTGTTTTGCCCTTATTTCTGAAAAGAGGAGGTAACTTGCTGTGAGGTTAACACACTTTCAAATTAAAGGGTCTTCCATTAACATTTGAGATAACGTTGTTCCGTTCTCATTCAGACTGTGCAATCAATAGCGCTGTCATCCCCAGGGAACAGTGAATACTGGGTCATTGAAGACAGTCAAGGCCGAACTTAAGTGTTCTTTGATGGACAGAAGGGTCAATATTTAGTGGGAACAGACAGGAAGGCGGTGGTCAGCAACAGTCAGACCAGCCATGATGCTTCTAAATTGTGCAGCAGGCTGGAGGGGCCGAATGGCCTACTGCTGCTCCTATCCCACGTAAGGTCCTCCCAGTTCACATGTCGAAGCTGTTACAGAGAGAGAGAGAGAGAGGAAGACCCCTTTCAGCCAATCAGAATCACTATAATGAGTCAAGAGGAGCCAACTCTGTCCCTCTATGGAGTTACACAGGAATAGAATATAATAATTCAACTCATTGACTAAATTACACCACACAGCAGAAAGCCATACAACCGTTCTGGGCAGTTATACAGGAACAGGGGAGCCCTGATTAGCTAACCTGAAATACAGATTTGAGATAATTACTTGTTTTCAGTTGGAAAGCTGTAACGAGCAGAATTCTTCGAGGATCAGTGTGAATTTATCAACAGTATACACTCTAGTTTAATGCCTTGAATGAAGAGGCTGAATATATTGGAGCTCAGTTTGCTCATACACCAGGATAAACATTCAATAAGATGTCAAGTGGAGGCAGAGCGTCTGCAATGGGATACAGATAGGGGAGGGCAGTCAGTAAACTTGCGACAAAATAAATATCAGTACAATGTGGGTGACTGGAATTTTGTGTTTTGGGGAAAATGGCAAAACAGCAGCAAATAATTTAAATGGAGAGAAAATGCAGAACTTGGTGGTACAGAGGGATTTGTGTGTATTAGCACATGAAGCACATCAAGTTACTGTGAAGATGCAGCAACTGATTTGGAATGGAAACGGAACGATGCTGTTTCATGCAAGGGGGTCGGGTTTGATCTTAGTGATGTTTTCCTGCATCAGTACAGGGCATTGCTGAGGCCACATTTGATGTATTGTTTGAAGTTATGATCTCCAAAACTGAAAAAAAGCTAAACGGTTTTCAAATTTTTCAAAGATGTTTCTCTTTACTCAGCCTAGTGATGAACGCATTATGTCATGAAGGATTAACAGTTTAGGCCTGAGAATGAGATATGTTCTTATGGACCATATACGATCATGAGCACAACATAGCTGGTGAATACCTGATGGATATTTCCTCCTGTGGGGGAGAAAAAGACTGAGCATGTAATTTGAGAATAAGATAGATTCTGAGGCAAGGTCGCTGGACCAGAAACGTTAACTGTCATTTCTCTTCAGACATGCTGATAGACCTGCTGAGCTTTCTAGAAATTTCTGTATTGGTTTAAGATAAGACATTCATTTTAATGAAGATATTTTGAATACATTTACCATTCTTTTTTATAATACGCAGGTACATATAAACACATCTTCGAATCAAAAAGAGGGCAATTATTTGTTAATGAAATGATTCTGTGTACGACAGCAGCAATGATGCACCTGCATGGATCAGGGAATGTGATGCAGCCGTAATGATCACACAACATTCAAGGAGAGCACGCATCGTCCAGTCTGAGTTCTCATAACATTATTTATTCAACTTAGGATGGAAAAATTTCACCTACCTGAGAAGGAACAGTCTGTTCCTCCCTTTCTCTTTCACTGTCACTCATAACAGCAATATGTGTGAGCTAAACAAAAAAAGCCCAGTCGGTTTTCTCACTCATGGAGGATTCCTGATGAGGATTCTTTGGAACCTCCCCATCTGCTTGAATCAAAGAGGGTTGAGCCAAATCCGACTGTTTCAGGAAGAAATCCCATTATCAGAAACTTGTGCGAGCAGAATAACTTCAGAAGTAATTATTCAGACTCGATAGTGAGGGGAACAGACAGGAATTCTGTGACTGCAAATGGGAATCCAGGATGGTGTGTTGCCTCCCACGTCCCAGGGTTCAGCATGTCTCAGAGAGGCTCTAGAACGTTCTCACCGGGGTGGGGGAGCAGCCAGAAGTCATTGTGCATGTTGGTACAAAATGTCAAAGGTAGAAATAGTGAAGAGGTCCTGCAGAGTGATTACAGAGAGATAGGAAAAAGGGTAAAAGCCAGGACAATGACAGTGGTAATCTTCGGTTTATGTCCAGTGCTATGTGCTCGTGAGGGTAAGCACAGGTCGTTATGGCAGATGAATGCGTGGCTAAAGAATTTGGACAGGGTAGGGATATAGATCTTTAGATTATGAAGAAGTTTTGTGGCGCAGAGGTGACCTGTTCAAGGGGGACGGGTTATACCTGAACTGGAGGGAGGGAGCAATATCCTGGCAGGGAGGATTGCTAGTGCTACAAGGGAGGGTTTAAACTAGATTGGCTTGGTTTGGGGATGGTATAGGATCATCAACAGTAGGGTGACAAGTGTGAGGCTGGAAGGAGATGCAGTAATTAGAAACAGTAAAGTGAAGAGATAGGTCAGGCTGGAACATGACAGAGAGCAAGGAATGCCTGTTGGATTAAATTGCATCTGTTACAATGCAACACGGCTGCCTTGTCGATGAACTCTGTGCATGGATAAGTACGTGGGACTGGAATGACATAGCCATTACAGAAACATGACTAATGGAGAGATAGGGCTGGCAGCTTAATGCTTTAGGCGGGATAGTGGTGGTGGAAGGAGCAGAGGGTGAGTTGCATTTTTGATTAAGGCGAGTATCACAACGGTGATCAGAGATAAAATACCTGGATGGTCATTCAATGTGGCTTTGTCTGTGGAGCTAAGAAATAAGAAGGGAATGATGATATTATTGGGGTTGTACCATAGACCCCCAATAGTCAATGGGAGTTAGAGGAACAAATATATGTAGAGAGATTGGGACACTTGCAGATGCAATAGAATTCTCATAGTAGGAGATTTTAATTTCATGAATATAGACTGGGACTGACACAGAACTAGGGCTTAGATGGGGTGAATGTATTAAGTGTGTTGAGAAAACTTTCCTAATGCAGTATGGAGAAGGTCCTGTTCGGGAATTGGCAAACTCGACCAACTCTTGGGAAATAGAGCTGGACAGGTGATGAAGGTGACAGTGGGGGAGCACTTTGAGACCAGTGACCATAGTTCTATTAATCGTTAAGTAGTTATGGAGAGAGACAAACCGGTACACAGTGCAAGTTCTAACTTGGGGCAAGATCAATGTTGATGGAATTAGACAGGAACTTCCAGGGGTTATTCGGAACAATTTGATTGCAGGCAAAAGGATCTCCAACAACTGGGAGGACTTGAAAAGTGAGATGGCTGGAGTTCAAGCTTTATATGTTCCTATGGGGGTGAAGGGCAAGTTTGGCATGAGGAGGGAGACCTGGAAGACAAGAGATATTGAAGAGGTGTGGCTCAATTCAGGCAGATGGGATCAAAGGAATCCCTGGAGATATACAGGGGATATGGGAGTTTACTGAAGAAGGATCTCAGGAGGGCGAAAAGAGGGCACGAGATAGCCTTGGCTGAGAAAATCAGGAAGAATCCAAACAGGTTGTTTAAGTATTTTTAAGAAAAGAAAATAACCGCAGTGAGAATACGACCCCTCAAGGACCAAAGTGGATATGTATATACGGAACCACAGGAAATCCTCAAGATTCTCAATGAATATTTCTCCTCTGTGTTTAACGTGAAGAAATACTTGAAGACTTGGTGTGGTAGCTTAGGGAAGTTAGTGGTGATATCTTGGGGATAGTTCATACCACAGCAGAGGAGGTGTTGGATGTATTAGAATGTAGGAAGCTGAATAAAAAATCTTGGTTCTGACCAGATGTATCAAAGAACACAGCAGGAAGCTAGAGAAGAAACTACAGGACCCTGCCTGATATTTTGGCATCATCATTAGCTGCAGGTGAGGTCCCAGATGACTGGAGGGTAGCGAATGCTGTGCCCTTATTCAAGAAGGGAATGAAAGAAATACCTGGGAAATATAGACCAGTGAGCCTGACATAATTTGCTGATGATAGTGAGGGAAGTTTTCAGAAATTGCAGCAGGACCTTGATTAGCTGGGGAAGTGGGTTGAGAAATAGGGAAATGTAGTTTAATATAGATAAATGTGAGTTTTGTATTTTGGAAAGTCAAATCAAGGCAGGAATTTCACTGTGAATGGTATGACGTTAAATTGTGTAGTGGAACAGAGGGACCTTGGAGTTCAGGTGCACGGTTCTCTGAAAGTAAAGTCACAGGAAGACAAGGAAGTGAAGAAGGTTTTTGGCACATTGGCATTCATCAGTCATTGAGTATGGAAGTTGGGAAGTTATGTTGCACGTTTCAGGACGAGACCGCACTTGCAGTGTTGTGTTCAGGTTTGGTCACTTTGCTGTTGGAAGGATTTTATTAAACTGGAAAGATTGCAGATGAAATTTACAAGGATGTTGATATGACCCAACAGCCTGAGTTACAGAGAGAGGTTGTACAAGGAAAGACATTTTTCTTTAGAACAAAGGAGATTGAAAGTGTGGGAGGATGGGGGGTTGTGGTGGGGGTGGGTTCTTAAAAAATATTCTGTACGAGATCAAGAGGGGCATAGATATACTGAATGAACTCAGTCTTTTTATCCCAGGGTTTTGGAATCGAGGACTAGAGTGCATCAGTTTACGTTTAGAGGGGAAAAAATAAAAGAAACCAAGAAAGGCAAATTTTACACAGAAGGAGGTACGTACATGGAATGAGCTGTCAGTGGAAGTAGTTGAGGCATTTACATTAACAATATTTAAAATGCATTTGGACAAATGCATGGATAGGAAAGGTTCAGAAGCATATGGGCCAAGTCCAGAGAATAGGTTTAGCGTGGATGGACATTTATGTCAGCAGGGACCAGTTTGGGTCAAAGGGCCTGCCTTCATGCTGTAGGACTCACTGACTCTGCAAGTAGGACAACTTACGGGCCAAACTCTCATTTTTCCTTTTGTCATGAGTTCCAGTAATATTTGGACAAAGTTCTTTCAAGTTAACATCGCAGAGATTTTCATTTCCAGTTTGTTATCAAACACATGTGTGTGTGTTTATGCCTCAGTATTTTTCAACGGGAAATACTAATGTACATATTTGCAATATCCACTCATCATTCTTCTTTCCATCATAGTTTGAGTAACTTTGTTTTAGTCGTAAACGTGTTGTTAGAGCAGATCAAATAAATCTGCCTGATTTGTTCCTTACACTGACCCTGACACTCTCTGAGAACTATTTCATTGCCCATATCACCTACATAATTATAATTGAATTTTTTGTGACCAATGGAGGAGTGGGACTAGAAAAGGGAACAGTGATCCAAAAGCACAATTAATTATTGACTCAGTGACCCTAATGTCAGTGTAGTGTAGGTTGTTGGAGGGGTATCTGAGGGATAGGATTTACGTGCATTTAGAAAGACTGATGTGGGTAGTCAACATGGCTTTGTGCGATGGAGATCATGTCCCATTAATGTGGTTGAGTATTTTGAGAATGTGACAAAGAAGATTGAAGAAGGCACTGTGGTATACTTTTTCTCACACTGGCTTCAGCAAGGCGTTTAATAAGGTTCCTCATTGAAAACAGGTTAGGTCACATGGAATCCACGGAAAGTTAGCCAATTAGATACAAATACGTGTCTTGAAGGTAACGAATTGTTTTCCAGACTGAGACCGGTGGTGTGCTGAAAGAATCAGTGCTGAGCTCACTGCTTTCATCATGGATATAAATGACTAGGATGTGAATATCAGAGGCATGCTTAGTAAGTTAACAGATAACATCAAAAAAGTGGTGCAGCAGTTTAAGATTAACTCAGAGTACAGCGGCACCCTTGACCCCATCAAAGTCCCAAGGACTGGCAGATGGAGTTTAATTTAGATACTTGTGAGGTTTTGCATTTTGGTAAGTTAAACTATGTCGTGCACTGGAGAATGCTGCTGAACAAAAAGACCTACGGGTACAGTTCACAATTCCTTGAAAGAGGAGTCGCAGATAGACAGGGTGGTGAAGAACACGTTTGGCACGCTTGCCTTAATCAGTCAGAACATTGAGTACAGGAGTTGATGTGGCATGTTACCCCTGGACAGGACACTGGTGAGGCCACTTTAATCATACTGTGCACAATTCTGATGGGAGGATGTTGAGAGGGCGCAGAAAATGTTTACAAGGATTTTCCAGTACTGGAGTGTTTGATCTTCATGGAGAGGATTAAGAGGTTGAGGCCTCTTCCCCTGGACATGTGGAGGGTGGATGGTGCTATGGAATTGGTTTTTCAAATCCTGAGGGGCATGGATACTCTGAATGACCAATGTATTTGGTCTGAATGATGGCATAGGTTGAAGGTTTGGGGGAGATTTAGAGTGGACCATAGCAGTTACATTTTCATGCAGAAGATGGTGCGTATATGGGAAGTGCTGTCAGAGAATATGTTGACAGCGGGTCCAATTACGCATTTAAAATACATATGGATAGGTACATGAATAGGAATGGTTCAGAAGGATATGGAGAAAATGATGGCAAATGGGACTAGATAAGTTTGGGATAACTGGTTAGCATGGGTAAGCTGGAATAAAGGATCTCTTTCCATGCCACATGACTCTCTGATTCTATCAGAGGGATGCAGAAAATTCTACAAGGACCTATCAAGTGGGAATTCTCTTCCCCAGAAGTTTGACATTCCTCTTTGTTTACATTTATTCAAAGCTGAGTTAGT